>NC_091127.1:45350390-45650390 GCF_040183065.1 Periplaneta americana | reverse complement strand
GTTAGCACGTCTGGCTGAAAAACCAGGTGGCCAGGGTTCGATTCCCGGTCGGGGAAAGTTACCTGGTTGAGGTTTTTTACGGGGTTTTCCCTCAACCCAATATGAGCAAATGCTGGATAACTTTCGGTGCTGGACTCCGGACTCATTTCACCTTCATCTCATTCAGACGCTAAATAACCAAAGATGTTGATAAAGCGTCGTAAAATAACTTACTAAAATAAAAAAAATAAAATATAGGATATGGATCATATGAGGAGACAAAGAGAAAGCAGAAAATAGGAACGATTGAAGAATGCTGGGTTTGCAGTGAAAGACCTGCCCTTGGACAGAACACTGAAAGAATGGTGATGGCGTACAACTTCTTTAAAAATTAACTTGTCTGCATGTAGGAACAGAAGAGAACGTAATACGAACGCAATAGCTTTACTTACACTGAAACTGTGTTAAAACTGCACTACCATAAAAACCAGTGCCTTCCTAATTCGAAGCCACAATAAAATCACTACACAGTAAATTCGTTCTTTTCACAGTGATTCTCTGCAGTATTCCTTTCTGCTGCTGTGCAACGAATATATCAAAGGAAATGCTTAAATAACGTACAGCACATGAAATACGGGGCCCCAGAGAGCCGATTCCCATGACAACGCGGGTAACAGTTGACGACGGGAGCGTAGAGGGGATATAAACGTAGTTTACACAGTTCTGATGCTCAGAGGTGTCTTCTTGCAGCTCCAAGAGCGCCATTTTTCATCAAGCCCTGCGCCATCTTGACACAATATAAACATATAGCTCACCCTAGAGCACAGCTCTTTCAAAGATATGATAAAAATCATATTTCGGCTCTGGTCGAAGATATTACATTTTATCAGTTGTTAATGTACACCTGTTGAATAATGTGCTATTTTCTGAGATGGAGGCAAACTGAGTTGTGATCTTCTACTGCAGCCGTGGCGAAAAGGCCATGGTGCGCCGAGCCACTGTGTAAGCTGCAACGTGCATAGCACCTATGGAGGAAGGCAGACAACCGAAGGGGAAGTTAATGTTTAGGACGTGTAACGATGAAAGAAATGAACAAGAAAACATAGGACAGATTATCACAACCTAAAATTAACTGTCTACAGAATGTCTCTGCGACAAAGTTTCAAAATCTGCCAATCGTAGTTGATCACGAAGGTCTGTCAGTCGTGATCTAAATTTGATTTTTACTATTTTCATTGTTGAAAATAATTTTTCACAAACGTAAGTTACAGCGAACATGGCTTCAACAGAGCAAGCGAAAGAACGAAGCTTCAAATATTTATTTTTTTCCAAAGATTTGAAAAGTTCAATATCTGTCAAGTCCTTACATCTAGCTTTCATTTAACGTCACATTATAAATCTGTGAGTTTAAATTGAAAATCTAACCGCATTATTCGTACATCTGCTGTAAAAAAATCGACGTACAGAGATGATAATGATAATAATAATAATAATAATAATAATAATAATAATAATAATAATAATAATAATAATAACACTTAACCTTTTAATGTTTGATCAGTAACATGTAGTAACTTATAATGCCGTTTTATGTTATACAACCGTTTTCCTAGTAATATTTGTGAACAAATCATACATTTAATATTTTCATCATATTGTAAGCAAAAGAATGCATCCTCCCATCCTACTTGAAACTTTCGTTTTTTATAGAGGTACATGGTTTCGAGAGAGATATTGCGACGATACGCCACTCGCAGGTCCGAGACAAATACAAATAGAACGGAGTTTGACTCCAGTGAGTGAAAGGGTGGGGGTTGTAGGTAGGAAGCGAGAGAAAAGCACTGCGAGCCACAATGTGCTCGTGAGTCGCATTTTCGCCGCGGCTGTTCTACTGCATGAAAGTTCCTCTGCGTGACTTTATGGCGCTAGGCGGAAAAGTCTGGAAAGTGAACTAAAGGTTTTTTTAGTCCGTTATTTGAGGACGCTGTATCAACTACTGTCCGTTACTCAGGAGAAAACCAGGGACAAGAATGTGACCTTCTTGACTTATTATAAATATCGCTCAGATAAGCATCCCAGTATCAAGGTTATTACTCGTGTAGGAAACATAAGTAACAATGCGAATGGAAATTGAAGCTAAGTTGAACAGAAGGAGATCTAATGTTTCCGCTTAGTACATTACAAATATCGACGTGTTGTCGTACGTTATCTGTTCACATCCCTTCCTCTTCAGTCCGCTCTCGTCTTCTCCTGAGTCATCGACAGTACTATAGGCCTACAACTGCAAAACTCCGTTGTAGGAGGTTACTAAACCTTACTGCTGTGCTGGAGGTGGAGTCTGGAGTTTCCTCCATTAATCTCAACCATTGTCGCTATAGATTGACAAGTCATCTGGCGCATCACTGCTATCAGGACGCGCTACTATTGGCTGACAATTAGGAAGGAGGAGGCGAATAGTATATTGTGTCACTTTTTTAAGATTGACGCATGCGCAGATCAACGGTTATTGACGAGATAAGGCAGAGGATTTAACATGTTGTTACCTGATAGTTGAGGATAACCTCGGAAAACCCCAACCAGTAATAATCAGCTCAAGCAGGAATGGAATCCAAGCCTGGGCGCAGCTCCGGGATGGGTAGGGAAAAGCGTCTATCATCAGAGCTACGCCGGTTGGGTTAATGGTAAAACCGCTGAACATAAGTAAAAGAAAATCATATTATCCACTATACTTCGTTCCATAGTATATGATTATGTCTCGTGACCAGAATATTGTACGAAATGGAAATATAAAAATTGGAGATTTATCCTTCGAAGAGGTGGAAAAATTCAAATATCTTGGAGCAACAGTAACAAATATAAATGACACTCGGGAGGAAATTAAACGCAGAATATATATGGGAAATGCGTGTTATTATTCGGTTGAGAAGCTCTTATCATCCAGTCTGCTGTCCAAAAATCTGAAAGTTAGAATTTATAAAACAGTTATATTATCGGTTCTTCTGTATGGTTGTGAAACTTGGACTCTCACTCTGAGAGAGGAACATAGGTTAAGGGTGTTTGAGAATAAGGTGGTTAGGAAAATATTTGGGGCTAAGCGGGATGAAGTTACAGGAGAATGGAGAAAGTTACACAACACAGAACTGCACGCATTGTATTCTTCACCTGACATAATTAGGAACATTAAATCCAGACGTTTGAGATGGGCAGGGCATGTAGCAAGTATGGGCGTATCCAGAAATGCATATAGAGTGTTAGTTGGGATACCGGAGGGAAAAAGACCTTTGGGGAGGCCGAGACGTAGATGGGAGGATAATATTAAAATGTATTTGAGGGAGGTGGGATATGATGATAGAGACTGGATTAATCTTGCACAGGATAGGGACCGATGGCGGGCTTATGTGAGGGCGGCAATGAACATTCGGGTTCCTTAAAAGCCATTTGTAAGTAAGTAAGTATACTTCGTTCCATAATGTTTGGCAGGCGACGTAAACATTGAAGGCAGAGAGAGAGAGAGAAGAATAGCTTAATTGCTATTGAACCAATGGCAGAGGTCTCATTCCACGCTTACAGGAAACGAATATACAGAATAGCCTATCAAGTTTCCTGTGCATAAAAAGCTATTTTAATCTTACCTGTCCTCGATTCACTCAGAAGTTAATGTAATAACATTATAGCATTATGTCCATCTAGAGAAACTACACTTTCCAATGGTGAATTAATAATTAATTATACAAATCGGTTAATTATCTTCTGATATTACTTCACACAAACACAGAAACATTATCTGTAGGCTATCTTTCATAGCTTTCGATTGTTGCTGTCCAAGGCCCCTTATAGACAAAGTCATTTGTTTCTTAATTCATTACACGGCCTTAGATGGCAGTTATTTTAATGTTAAAACTCATTTATCTCATTAAATATCAGTCCTATCAAAATTTTCCAAGGAATAAAACTTATCGGAAATTAATTGTAAAGAAACTTGTGTTATGTAACAATTTTCACAAAAATCAATAATAAGCGAGATATTTCGATTTATTTAATTCAGGTCTCCTTATAACCCCCTTTTTAAATAATGTATTTTGAATGCCATATAGCCTAAAATCTAAGTTACAACGAACTTAATTAATATTCCAATTTTCATCGAAATCCGTTCAGCCATTATCGCGTGAAAAGGTAACAAACATACAGACAGACAGACAGACAGACATACGAACAAAAATGTCAAAAAAGCGATTTTCGGTTTCAGGGTGGTTAATTGTATATGTTAGGACCAATTATTTTTGGAAAATCGAAAATTACCAGAAAAATTTCGGCTACAGATTTATTATTAGTATAGATAACAGTATTGGGAACCTCACTGATATTTCAGATTTAATACTAGCAGCATTTAAAATGTTTTGTGCGAGATCGTGCGTATTTGCTTGTTTTCCGCACAGAACCAATACGCGGTAAGTGTGAAATACCACATTCAGTATTCCCAACGTAACACACATAACAATTTCCCTCTTCTTACCGCTTAAGCGCGACATTCATTTTACTGCTTTAGGCTTTTAACATATTATTTTTAGAGAAGTTTAACATAGTAATAATTATAAATTAGAAATTTACCACTGCAATTTCACCTAAATTGCACTGTTAATAATGATTGTTTTTAAATATTTGCAAAAATTAAGTAAAGTCTACTACTCCACGAAAACTATTGTATTCCTGATACAAGTAACATTAAGGAAGCCGTGAAAAAATCAACAAGACTCCTGATGCCGATGTTATTACTGCAATATGTTATATATATATATATATATATATATATATATATATATAATATTGTTAAAATATTAAAATTAAAAATAAATCATTACATAACGTTACCGTTTGTTTTAAGTTCGCATTTATAGACTGGGGGAAAAAAAAAAGACAGACGTATATCACGGTCTGCTGGAGTATAGATATTTTTGTTTTCTAAAGTTGCCGTCATTAAACAGAAACCAAGATGGAGATTTCATTGCAACTAATTAGAAATTCGTCTTTCAGGTATGTAATAAACGATCTTCGCACAAAATAATGTACGATACACGAGCGGTATGTTTGTTTTCATGTTCTCTGAAATTAAAAAAGCTCAACTACGTTTCGCTTTTTCAATCTTTTCCTCGAACATGAAAACGTCAACATACCGCTCTTGTAACGTATATTACTATACAACTACAGTTTCAAAATTCATTTCCTCTAGTTGTGCTTCCAGGTCGGCCTGGGAAATTGTCTACAGTTGGTCAGGAACGCAAAATGGACCGCAATCTCCTACTGGGCTTTGGTTATAATTGTTTTAATTATTTGTCCGTCACAATCCATCTCCCCCGAGATCCACATACATCGCCTGCCAACCCTAAGGCTTAACGTGTTCTCCAGCCTCATTCTTTCTTCCAGTCTGTAAAGTATAGTCTTCCGTGAAAAACTGGCTCAAGTATAAAAGTGAAACCTATTCCTGTTTTTTTTTCTTTTTTACTCTCTGAGTACAAGAAAGGCACAAGGAAAAGCGAATGTCATGTTGCAAGAAATATATTTCCACATTTTCACGGAAATCCACATTTAGCGCATCCCTGATACCGAACATATACTTTTTTTTATGTCGTTTGTGTGTACGAACATTTCTTCCACACTGTTCAACAGATTTTGTTCGCATTCATTAGTGCTTATACAGGGACATCATTTTATTTTTACTAACATTTCTAATATTAACCTGGCTATACCTTTTGATCAACAGTTTAAAACAGTAAACACCGATTGCTACTCCCTTCCACGACCGGAGTTAGATGATACTGGCGTAATATACAAACAAATCACTTTACTAGGTTTAGGAGGGAAGAAAAGTAGTTCATCCATTTACGTAAACTAGGAAATATCGCGATTTTCAGTTTGATAATTTTCATTAGGTTTTTGTTTAATCAAAATATAGTACAGTATTAACAATTAGTGTTTTACTCAAGAAATGAGCTGTCCATGCGGACGTATTTATTATCCAGTGTATATTATACTGTCTATAGCACATTAGCGTACAATATAGAGAATGAAGTTAAATTGAAAAATATTCAAATATGGCTATTTAAACACAATTTTGAAGATGATGGCCATTCATTTCGATACAGACTTTAGTTCTAATGTGCATATTATCGCACTATAGACTATTATACCTAATTCCAATTACCAGTTTCGTTCTTTGTACCAGTAACTCATGTTGAAATAATTCTGCACCTACTCTATAAAAGAGTACCTTATGTACTGTAAATTCAATCTTCACTTCTGCCCGATCCGAAAAGATAAAATTACTCAGACGTGCTATCTACTGTCCGTCCAAGTGGTTATGTCGCAGGGTCGTAGAAAGGGGGAAAATCACGTGACAGTTAATTACTTAACGAGGCCCTTTTATTTAAGTTATTTCGAACAGTTGTATAATATTACGTAGACGTCCAATTCCTAACACAAATTAATGCCTTTAGAAAAGCGCTAAGAGACCCCAGCCACTAGCCTTTACAGAGAGGCGAATAGAAGCTGATGAGGGAAACCGGGATGCGATGTAGGCAAATGGACGACAGTACCTATGCGAAAATGATTCAATATTGAAAGCTCTTTCGTCACTGGAAAACGCGAACATATTTTTGGAACGTACTGTTTACTGTGACCGTGGTACTACTATGACTGTATATGCGGTCTTGGATCTGTGTGACGAGGTTTGAACTTCATTAGTAGAAGGGGTGGGAGTGAATTACATTAAAAAACTCAGGTACAATAAAAATTGAAGTAAAAATAAAATGATGTCCCTGTATAAGGCCTACCTGAAATATTGGAAATATTATAATTAGGGTAAGGTTGCCATCATTGGACCAGCGCCACGGTTGGACCACTTCTGTAACTTTGGTCCTTCTGATAATTGCTGCGATCTGGTGAGTTTATTTAGTACTTCCGTGTACAAAGAAGCTGCCATGTTAGTTACGAGGTTCTGGAAGAGTTCAGACGCAAGTGCTGTGTTCGTAAAGTTATTTCAACATTGTGATATTGTGTCGAGCATAATTTTAAAGTTCATACGACAAGAAGATACACGTTTTTATAGCACTCAACTTACTTCATTGGGAAGTGTGATTTATCTGCTTTGCATTGATATATTTAGATACGTTGTTGAATTTTCAGCTTTGCCATACACAAGCGGAGAGTAGAAACGTGCACTGTTTCCACCATTGGACCACTAAGTGATTCCATGAATGGACCACTGGTCCATCCATGGGCACGCTTTAATATAAATGAACAACATGTATATTTGAGCTTCATCTTGACTTATATAATTAAACACAAATATATTTTATTGTGGTCCACTCAGTGGCCGAGTGGTTAGAACGCGCACCTTTTACCGCTGGGGTTCCGAGCTCGCGTCTCGATCATTCATGGTACATGGTACGGGCCTTTCCACGGTGCAGAAGAAGACCAGAAAAGTAATAACCAAGAAAAGAAAACAAGTCGGGTCCATTGCAAGCGGAGAGAGAGGTGTGACTACTACTGCTGTCTGTTGTGCCAGTGCTGCTGGCCAATATATTCCACCGATGCTGATATTCAAGCCTACTCGAGCTAAGGATGAACTAATGGATGGAGTACCACCGGGAACAGTGTTTGCATTCAACCCAGATAATGGCTACGTAAACAAAGAGTTGTTTGTAAAATATTTATATCATTTTATAGACACTGTAAAATCATCGAATGACCATAAAGTACTACTTCTCTTGGATGGTCATACAACACACACTAAAAATCCTGAAGCACTGGATCTTGCTCGACAGTGTAGGGTTGTACTACTTTCCCTTCCAGGCCATACAACACACAGGCTCTAACCCTTAGACGTCTCTTTCTTTAAGCCATTAAGCTGCTACTACATTTATGAAATGGAGAAATGGTTGAGGTTACATCCAGGACGAGCGGTAACCCAATTTCAGGTGGCTGAATTATTTGGGAAGGCATATGGGAGAGCAGCTACTGTTGGGACAGCAATTAATGGTTTTGCCCGTGCTGGAGTGTGGCCTGTAGACAGAGAGATGTCTTCAAAGATCATCATTTTTCTACATCAACTGTACTGCAATCCAGTCCAGTGGTCGAAGAAGTGCAGTAGCAAAAGATACATCAACAGGAACAAAAGCAACAGCATCAAGAACCACAGTAGCGACCAGTTCAATCATAGAGAAAATTCCAGCAGTAGAAGCAACGACATCAACACAGAAGACATCGACACTAGGAGCAGCAGCATCAACAAATACAGCAGCAATCAATCCGATGTGTGAGAAAGTGCTAGGAGCAGAAGCAACAGGAAATGAATCAGCTGGAGGAGCAGCAACGCAGATAAAAGTAACCGAAGGTCCAGGGAAGGACAACAATTTCACTGACTCTTGTAGTCCGACAACAAGTAGACCTAGGCCTAATTATAATTTGGTCGTTCCTCTCGCTGAATTATCTCCTTTGCCAAAAGCAGCTACTACTGTTGCAAGCACAAGAGGAAAGAAAGGCACACTAAAAGCTCTCGTCCTGACAAGTTCTCCGTACAAACAGCAGTTCAAGCAAATCATCAACAGGTTTGAAAAGAAAAAAAATTAACATATCCTTCAAGTGAAGATAAGAAAGTTCGTCGGAGTGCCAATAATGACTGGTATTGTGAAATATGTCAAAGTCGGTCAGTGGAGGACATGGTCCAGTGCATGACATGCAGGCAGTGGGTACATGAAAACTGTGCAGGAGTGAAAAAGAACGTGAAAAAATATTTTTGTTTGAATTGCATTTAGAAAAACTGTCCAAGACATAAAGGTACATGATTCAAGTTACAGTGACAACATGTTGTTTACCACTGTGAGATGTGAAATCAGTAATTTTATGACCCATATTTCTGAACACATGCAGGTTTATTCATCTTTGCATTGGGTATGATTATATTTGTTTGTCTAACCATCTGTATCATTTAAAATAAACCAAATATCAAATATTTTGTTATATACATCAGTCAGAATGTGTTTAGGAAGAAATATTTTCACGAAACCCGATGGTCCATTCATAGAACCCAACTGGTCCATTGGTGGAGCTAGGTCTCCATGAATGGACCGCTAGGCGAAAAATTAAAACCGTTCATTGTTTTTTTCGCAGTTATATTCCGATATTGATTATTATACAGTTGACAGTCCTTCATACCAGGAATTCATGAAATTTAAAATCTTAATATTTGACTCAATAGTTTTTCTTAAATTCCATAAAGAAGTTATGTGGTCCATTGATGGCAACCTTACCCTATATTTATAACTGTATAAGATTATGATGAACTTAAAATTGGCTTCGACTTCTTCGTAATATTTCTTTCTTATATAATAGGCCTACACGTCATAATTGCCAAAGAAATGAAGGGTACGCGGGAAAAACGATCAAGGTCCATCAAAAATCGAAATTGAGTTAATAATGCTACCTTATAGTGGAAAGGAAGTACTATCATGTGGTCTAGCTAGTAATAAGAAATCATCGTTCTTGACATTCCACTACGTCAATTTATATTAAATACATACATAACAAAGTATTAAGTGCTTAAACTTTAAAATTCGTTTTTCTCGAAACTTTCTAAAATGGACCTTGATCGTTATTCCCGTGTACCCTTCAAATGAGTTACGCCTATGCATAATAAGCTATGCCTCTAAGCGAGAATATTCTCCTACAACAATTGAAGGGTTCATAACCATAGTGGGCCAAGCACCATTTACTAAAACCGTAGAAAACAAGGGTTAAAATGAAGTTATCTGTAGTAATGTCACGAGAGGTCTGAGATTTATCTGGGAAATCTGAGACAAGTGACATTTATTAGGACTATTTCGTGAATAAAATAAAAATGTAAATAACATACCCCTAAAACTCGATCACAAAATGTTAATAATTGCATATTAACGAATACTTCACCTATTCAGACATTGTGAATTTGAAATACTCGTAGATGAATATCGATTACTGCAATAAAGAAATTCGATGTTATTATTCAGTAAGCCAATTGCTAAAAGCGAAATACAGGTTTAACAATGTTAATTACATGTACTGCACTTTTCTCTTATTATTATAACGTAAATACATTTTCATTATCTGCTGAAATCATAATTTAATTTAACAGTAACAGTGGGGACAGCTATATGCCAATGCTTATATATTCACAGCGAGACATGTTGCTACACAGTGAAGCCATCTCTTTATAGATAGGCCTATTTAAAACACGAATTTTATTACGCCATACGGAAGGCAGTTTGATCAAAGACCTTATTATTACTATGCAAGGTCTTCGGGTTTGATATGCGATGATGTTACATAAATTTGAACATCTGACTTTATATTAATTGTTTAATTTTATTCACAAAATTCAAATTTCATAACCTACAATTATAGGTTAAGTTACCTGTGGGAGCAGGACCAATTTCAGCTGTGCATTATATCGACCGTTACTCACAATCAGTGCTACACGAAAGCATTTTTATAGCTCGACAAACGCATTCTCGCTGTAGTGTGTAACGGAACTAAAGCTGCATCTACACAATTCAATATTCCAGTCGCGTATGCGTGCAATCTGGAAAGAATCAAGTTTAAAAGGTGCGTTCAATTAAGATGCATGAAGATATTGTGTCTACATGGTGCGCCGTTTTGAACGTCGTCTTCACTGTGTAAATATATTAATTACTATTAAATATCAATCTTGCATTCATTGCTTTAAAGTTGAAAGATAAGATTAACCGTGTAGTTGCATCTTAATCTATTTATGATCATCAATTTACGGGGAGACAGTTCGCGACAACGACTAAACAAAAGAACACCATGCGATAAATTGATAACGATAAATCTAACTGCAATAATTATCGTAAAGTGCTACTGTGTTTGGTTGGAATTCAAAATTTCATTACACTTCATTGGTCGTAAATGGAATGACGTCATATAAAGGAAATAGTCACCATAATTCAATGGAAACATAAGCAAGTAATATATCATTAAACTATGGTATTCACTTAACTTTAACCCTTGCTTTCTCCGTTTTTAATAAATGGCGCGTGGCCCACTATGGCTCTGAACCCTTCAATTTTAGGATTCAAAGCTCTCATATACGATCGACTCTTGAAAACTGACATTTTTTCTTATAAAATATGAACTAGACTACTAGATGCAAAATTACGGAGTTTATCTTGGATGTAAAACTCTCTGACATATTCGGGTTCTGTCAGAAACGCGACCTGATCCCTAATAACAGGAACAACAGAATGAGAACATCAAGAGCCATTAGCGTCAGTAAACAAGGTTGGAAGGTTTTTGAGAAAATTCACTGTATTCCCTACGATGGTTCCAACAAAAGAGCAAATATTATTGCTATTAAATGATCTTGGATCAAATTGTACGCTTCGAAAGAAATAATCAATAGGCCGCACAAGTTGACTGTGAAAAGAAAGATATTTATGAAACTTGTCTTCCCTTTTGAGTGTAAAATAGCCTACTCCATTCCTCTTGAAACTTGATTGCCATTGGTCTATTATTTGGTACAAGATGATCTCTGCCAGAATTCACATATAAATCGTAAAAAAAACCCTTGGTTTAAATTTTACAACAGTTAATTAACATTTTCATTCAAATATTAAAGAGTTCATTTCAAATTCTCAATCACCATTTATATTTAAATTGTAATTAAAGTCGTTAACACTTCAATTACATATCCACCATGTATATAGAATGCTGGCGTTCTGTTGTTCTTGTCACTCCTGATATAATAAATAATCGTAATTCTATTCTTCATATTGTAGTTGTAATCCCCTGGTAGACGGGAAGAGAAAGCGTGATGGCCTTATCTCTAATAGGATGGATGGATGGATGGATGGATGGATGGATGGATGGATGGATGGATGGATGGATGGATGGATGGATGGATAGATAGATAGATAGATAGATAGATAGATAGATAGATAGATAGATAGATAGATAGATAGATAGATAGATAGATAGATAGATAGATAGATAGATAGATAGATAGATAGATAGATAGATAGATAGATAGATAGATAGATAGATAGATAGATAGATAGATAGATAGATAGATAGATAGATAGATAGATAGATAGATAGATAGATAGATAGATAGATAGATAGATAGATAGATAGATAGATAGATAGATAGATAGATCGATGGATGGATGGATGGATGGATGGATGGACGGACGGACGGACGGACGGACGGACGGACGGACGGACAGACAGACAGACAGACAGATAGATAGATAGATAAATTACTGTAATTAATTAATAAAAGTTTAAAAAATACAACAAAATTAATAAAAATGATTTATCATCATCATCATCATCATCATCAACAACCACAGGGATTAGGCCTATTGGCCTGTTCCGTCTTCAAAGTTCATGTCGTCTATCCATCTTGTTCTTGGTCTACCAACATTTCTGTGTCCTCTTGGTTCAGAGTTCATTATTACTTTAGATAACCGGTCGTCATTCATTCTTCTTATATGTTGGTACCAATTATGTTTTTGTTGTTGTATTTTCTCGGTCAAATTAAAAATATTTAGTTGTTGTCGTATATTTTTGTTCTTTTGATAATCTAAAAGAGTGAGACCAGCAACACTTCGAAGGAATTTCATTTCAATGGTTTCAATTTTCTTGTTAGTTGCTCGGTTTATAGACCAATTTTCTGAACCATAGGTTAATAGTGGGACAGCTAACGTTGTATAAAATGTTAGTTGTGTTGAACGTTGTGTTTCAATTTTTAAGGTCCTTCGTATTGTTCCACACATCTGTTGAAATTTACTCATTTTATTTTTGACGTCTTGTTTTTTTAAGTATATATTGCAGCCTAAATAGTTAAATGAGAATACCTGTTCTATGATAGCATGATGTAAAACTCTTTTACATCTTCTGTGATCAACTCCTTCAAAGGTCATTGTTTTTGTTTTATGATTAGAAGTTTTAAGATTATATTTTTCCATTATTAATTGTAGCTGATAAGCTGCCATCTGTAAGTCATCCTCCGATTCTGCCATCAAGATCTGATCGTCAGCAAAAAGCATGGACTTCAATAATGTCGTGCCTATATTTATGCCGGTTGTTATTTTATTCTGCCATTCTTCTGTGGCTTTATCTATATATACAGGATGTTTCCGAGGTGGTGTTACAAACTATTAGGGATGATGGGGAAGATCATATGTATCAATTTGAGATCAGGAACCCTGGTCCGGAAATGACCGAGTCGAAAGTTACAAGCAAAAATAGTTCTGTGGAAATGAAATAATTTTATTCCTCTGTACACCTTATTTATGTGTATTTATCTATAAGTCTTACACATACTGTATTCATCTGACGTTGTTTATGTTGTCTACTTACAGTATTCCATTCAGTGCGCTGTCTGAGGGGTGGGGACAGGAAACTACACTAAAGCAATGCAGATAGCGTAATGTGTAACGGACATGGTCGGTCCTGATATGCACGTCTGTAGACAGCAGTGTATGTGTAGTACAAGTTGCAGTGTCCAGTCGATCGGTCCTAGTGAAATGGAGGAGTACACGAGAGCGGAATAAGCAGACCTGATTTCCGAATACGGATGAGCCAACGGGAAAAGTAGACAAGCTCACAGATTGTATCGGGGCAAGTACCCACGTAGGAGACATCCGCCCCATATCATTTTTCCACGACTGTTCCAAAAATTAAGGAAAGGAGGACACGTGGTGCCAAATTACAATTCCATTTCCACACAACTATTTTTGCTTGTATGGTCCACACCTGTAGAGTAACGGTTAGTACGTCTAGCCGCGAAACCAGGTGGCCCGGGTTCGATTCCCGGTCGGGGAAAGTTACCTGGTTGAGGTTTTTTCCGGGGTTTTCCCTCAATCCAGTATGAGCAAATGCTGGGTAACTTTTGGTGTTGGACCCCGGACTCATTTCACCGGCATTATCACCTTCATCTCATTCAGACGCTAAATAACCTAAGCTGTTGATAAAGCGTCGTAAAATAACTACTAAAAAAATAAAATTTTTGCTTATAACTTTCGACTCTGTTATTTCCGGACCAGGGTTCCTTATCTCAAATTGATACATGGCCCTTCGCCATCATCCCTGAAAGTTTGTAACACCACCTCGGAAACACCATATATTATATATTGAATAATGTTGGAGATAGTGGGAAGCCTTGTTTAACACCCTGATTTACAATTATTGTGTCACTTGTCTTATTTCCTATTCTTACTGATATTCTTGTCTCATATAAGCTTTTAACAGTTTTCACTAGGTGTGTTGGACATCCTTTGTACAATATATTCTATAACATATTTCTTAAAACCTTATCAAAGACTTTTTCGTAATCTACGAATATTTTATATTTCATTTATTATTTGCGTACTTGAAAAAAAATGTTATGTTTTATTTAACGACGCTCGCAACTGCAGAGGTCAGCGTCGCCGGATGTGCCGGAATTTTGTCCCGCAGGAGTTCTTTTACATGTCAGTAAATCTACTGACATGAGCCTGTCGCACTTAAGCACACTTAAATGCCATAGACCTGGCCCGGGATCGAACCCGCAACTTTGGGCATAGAAGGCCAGCGCTATACCAACTTGCCAACAAGGTCGACTGCGTACTTGATGTTTATAAAAATTCATAATTATGTTGGGGTCATAAACGACCCAAACAGGGTTTACGTAATTCTGGAGGAAACAGGGTACAAGGGTCTTTCATTGCTACCATAATAAGAATGACGACAGTGGTTTCCTCACCTAAAAATGACTGGCGTATAACGAGAGCGTACGTTCCTTCAATTTAACAAGACAATTGCTTACAGTCGACTTCACCATGTATTTGCTTACACAAAAGCAGCCTTATGCAAGATTGAGAATATAGAGGAACGATAACAGTCGGGAGATGCTGACACCTGTATCCTTCTTGTTCCGACCCTGATTTTTATTGCTCCGGTCTCCGTCTCTCCTGTCCTATTATTGTCCTCCCTTTATTCTCATTATTTCGAAGCGATCCGTGCTTGTTACGTGCCTACGTCCTTGTCGGAGTTGTGGAAGTGTATTTCCGCAACGACTTTTTTATTTATCTTAAGTTTTTCTCCCTTCTAAGAAAACATAATCCATTTGCTTTTATATCGGACCCTTTTACGTACTTACAAGTTCACTTGTTCGTAAAAAAAAAGAAAAGAATTTACGGATGAGAAATTGGGAAAAAGAGTCTTTTATGATGGCCATTTATTACTGCAAGAAAAAGTAGCGTTTCTTTATGGTGTTCATAATTCTCTTTGGAGTGATTTCTCTTTCATGTCAAATTGTTTATTCCTATGTTCCTTCCTAAAGAGTTGGTTCAAGATAAAAGGAAGTATAAATGACAAAAAATAGTACATTGTCTGTTTTATTAAAACGGTATTCTTTGAATATTTTTGAACAAGGAAATAAATACTGTTTCTGAACTTCAGAGTCACACTTTATGGGGGTATTCGGAGGAAATATCAAAACAATCATCTTGAGATAGGAGACTGATAGGCGGTAAACATTTCTTACTACTTAATCAAGAAAAGACGTTCTGAATCTAGTAAAGATGAATCAGACAACATAATTCTACAGTAGAGCATCGATTATCCGAATACCGATCAACCAAAACATCGGTTAACCGAAAGCGTTCCAGTCTGCAAATTCAAATTTGCGCGCGCGCCATATAGAAGTTCCGCTAGCACTGTTTGCGAGATTTTGCTGCAAGTAAAAAAAAAAAAAAAAAAAAAAAAACGAGTCTCAGCTCTGAAGCGAATAAAAAAAAAAGGCATTCTTTCCTAAACTGATGGCCATTTTGAACTTGTCAAACTAGGCTAGTCAGATCTCTGCTTTATTTGTAAGACATGTGATACAAAATATATATGCACAGTTTTGAGTTTAATAACAGTGTTTCTTTGTTTCACACTGCTCCTATGACATCGGTATAATTTGTTTTCGTAAATGCTCGGTTATCCGAAAAATCAGTTATCCGAACACCGCCCCCCGTCCTCAATTGTTTCCAATAATCGATGCTCTACTGTGTTACAATGCATTGCATTTGGGAGAACATTTACAGAAAATGTTCAAAATTTCCAACATTAAGAATGCTATTAACTGTGCAGTGTAACACCATTTACTGAATCACGAAATCCAGCATTCCTGAAGTTCTGGGCACCTCGTCGCTTGTTACGATAACAGAACAAATTTATTCTCAGTCTGAAGGGAAGTCTCGTGCTGTACAGTAACCTTTTGATATTCCAAAAAAAAAAAAAAACTAGTGATATGAGATCCGGCGATCTTGCTGGTCATACGAAAGATTCAATAAAAAAACTGCTCAAATTCTTAGCCGAGATGGTTTAGAGTATCAACAAAAAATGTATTTGCACTTCGTGATACTGAAACTACATATACCTTCACTTTATCAGACACACAAATTCTGATATGTTCTTTTAGTAGGTTATTTTACGACGCTTTATCAACATCTTAGGTTATTTAGCATCTGAATGAGATGAAGGTGATAATGCCGGTGAAATGAGTCCGAGGTCCAGCACCGAAAGTCACCCAGCATTTACTCATATTGGGTTGAGGAAAAACCCCGGAAAAACTTCAACCAGGTAACTTGCCACGACCGGGAATCGAACGCGGGCCACCTGGCTTCGCGGCCAGACGCGCTTTTACTCTACAGGTGTGGACCACAAACTCTGGTATTTCGGGAAGAACTTAAACTGTGTTCACTTTACAGTTGAAATGTGGATAGGGGAAATCATTATAAGGTCCTAACGTTTAGTGATGTACTATACTGTCAAAAAAAAAAAAAAAAAAAATGGATGTTGGTAGAACATTGAAGGCTTGCATGTGAATTTTTATGCTATCTAATTTGGCTATTGATCAGAATCATTGCTCAGGAGACAGATGGTTTCTTATCTCTAAAGTCAAATACCATTTTGCTGTATTTTGAATAGTTTTACAGAAAAACGTGCATTTTATATACATGAATTACGAGATCATGCAACGCTGTGTAATCAGCAGAGAGTGCAGATAAGACTGTGTTACTCTGAACAATCCCTTGTTATGAACAGGGAAGTTGAAGGTCATTGCTACGTACATTGTTTTTAAACTCGTAAGAAAAATACAGATGACATACTCTGCTCATTTCACGTTAAATAAAATCTTTGAAAATTTAAAATAAAGTCTACAACCTAATTTTAATTGAATGTTCAGAAAACGTAGAGAATAACATACACTTATTTCAAATTAAATTTAAAAGATAAAGAAATATTTCTACTCTCCCATTTCAATTGAATATTCTAGAAACGTAAACAATAATGATGCTTATGTCAGTTATAAAAACAAAATTTTAAAACATTTAAAACTCCAAAGGAAAAAATAAACATACAATACAACATTAAGATATATAGAACATATGAGGAAACAAAGAGGAAGGCAGAAAATAAGAAAGATTGGAGAAAGTTGGGTTTGCAGCGAAAGACCTGCTCTTGGGCAGAACACTAAATGAAATGCTTATTTTACATTAAACAAACTAAATTAAAAATAATATTTTTAAACTATTCGATTTAATTTTAATGAAATATTCTGTGTACACAGGCAATAAGAAAAGATTATTTTACGTTATATAAATCTAATTAATGATTCAAAAAATTTCCGTTTGTCGCACTACAAGCATTTTCTTCAGCCAATTAGAAACAGTTCCCTCCCACTTTAATTTTTAAAGTAGTAACCGATAAACTTATATAAAAGAAATCAAATTTCCCTTAAAAGCAACTGAGGACCTGAATTCTAAAATACGCCAAATCCAAAAATTGTAAAATTGAGTTAAGCACATATATTGTTATGTGTCAGGGTATGATATCGTAAGTTAGAAACAGTCTAATACTTGTTCTTTGTCAAGGTTATTGGCCTCATGAGAAACTACCTGCATTCTAAGTCATTCTATGTCTATGTAATTAGTACTATACATATTATAGAATTTAGAAAGCACCACGAGTTAAAATGTCTTAGAATTCAGGTTCTCAATTGTGTGTATTATGTTTACATTTCACTTTGTCTCATTCATCTCTCATATTACGCGAGCTCCATCTCTCCAGCAGGCAATAACCTTTACAGGGTTGTCAGATTGCATCCAGTTTTAAAATTCCTTTTCAGAACGAAAAGTTACATTTGTTTGGATCAAATGTCTGCACATTTAAAGGACAAAACTAAAACTATTTCAATCATTTATCATCATAATACACTGCTCTCCTAAATTGACTGAGGATATCGGGAATTAATTCAGTAGTTTTTTTCAAAACAGGCTATGAAATGTTTCATATTTTTTTTAAAAGGAAGTTTATTTATTTATTTCATCAATCTTTGTTCACGTCATGGCGGATTAGATGTATTCCAGTTCGTAATCCGCCATCACTCTCTATACAAATATAACACAAACTAATACATAATGAACCTATAAGTATCATGTGTTTATAATAATAATAATAATAATAATAATAATAATAATAATAATAATAATAATAATAATAATAATAATCATCATCATCATCAACTAATAATAAGTATAGCTCTTGTATTTAAAACTCCTACTTTAGCTTTTTTCATTTTTATGCTCAATCTCTTAAGAATAATCTGTTAACTTCACTGACTACTCCTCGCAGTTTCTTATCGTGTAACTACTCAACATTTATAATTCCATCTCCGTTAGAACTTTAACTTTCTCTTCCCATCTAATTTTAACTCTAAAAAGAAATTTTCCTAATTTATGCAGATTGCTGGCGTTTAGGTGACCATTCATTTTTTTATAAGCTACAATAGCATTTATTTGTAGAAATTTTTAATCTACCCAACTGTGTCTCAAATCATTCGTTGCCTGACACTTTAGCGCAATATGCATTGCGTTTTCAGCTAATCCACACAAAGGACATTTATCCTTCTCTACGTTCCCTCTCTTATTCTTGAGTCTCCAGATACTTAATCTCCACCATGCCATTCCCGTTCTCTCTTCCCTTGAATTTAGTCTAACATATTCTTCCTGTTCCCAAAACTGCTTAACCTCCCTATAGTATTATAGTGATCCTAGGTCTTTAATATTACTAAAAATATCTTGTCTCGAAATTTCATTTGCCCTCTCTTTTACTATTCTTCCAATAGTTTTCGTGTTTATAGACCCTAGTTCTCTCCATAGCCAATTTAGACCTAATCTGTTTATTTCTCGTTCCAGCTCTTTCAGCCAATTCGATTTCCAATTAGCGGCTTTCATACAAAATATACATGTTTTAATAACTGCCGAATCGTTCCTACACAGAATATTACCTACATATTTTAAAAAGGAAGTAAAACGAGCAAACATTTATTAACCTTCTTTGTTTGAAATATCTCAAAGGAATACTCTTGAAATGAATGACATTACTTTCGGCTCACCCTGTCTATGCATACTGTGGTAACATGTTTATAATCATCAAAAGAATTTTATCCCTGTAGCTCTGCTTACTCGTAGGTGGATAACGCAATAATTACATAATTTCTGTCTATTCATTTACGTCGCTTTATTTATTTATATTCATATATCGAAACCTTCACTCATAAGTAAACAGAATCATTGCACTAATACACAAACATAAAGCACGGAACGGTTTTTTAACTGAATTAGTTCAATAGATGGTCAATAGTGGCGCTCCAGTCGCACTCTCATGAAGCCTTGCTAACGTAGTTGAGAGAGTAGGCTAATCGTGTGAAGGGCTTGATCAGCTGTGTGATCTGTTGGAATTACAAACAATGTCATGTCAGATTGAAGTCGCATGCAAATAGGATCAGCGTATAAATGCAGGTTCAGAATTCTCTCAGGTCACGTGACTAATCCACTGATCTCGAATTCCTCGTGTAGTTGGATTTGTGATACCCAACGCCGTAAAATTACTGTGAAAAGCAATATTTCCTGAAACTAAATATTATTTAATGAAATAGATACCTTTGCTTAAAACACAATTATTAATTATAATCTAATTCTTTTTGTTGTAGTGATACATCCCAAGTAGGGGAGAGTTGGGTAGTATCGGACATCGGGTAATATCGGACAGTGCGTTTCTTTCATCTATCACCAGATGGTAGTACCTGAACGACATGGTTACGTTTCTGTATGCGACATCACAGAAACGTAACCATGACATTCAAGTAGTATCATCTGGTGGAAGATGAAAGAAACTCACTGTCCGATATTACCCGATGTCCGATACTACCCAACTCTCCCCTAATTGGTACGTTCCTCGGCACTAAGTCTTTTTTCACGTGTTAAATTTTATGTTACCTTGTTAACATGTTTCAGCCTGCTATTGGTCATCATCAGAACTGGTTGTTGCTGGTCTTGGCGTCTTTTGTTTTGTTTCCTGTGGGGGTGTGTTTGTGTAGTGTAATGTGGAGTCAAAGAGTGTGTATGTACTGAAATTGAGTTGTGTGTTGAGAATTTCATTTGGATGTGTTTTTATGTGTTTGTATATTTCGTATTGTTCTAGTGTGTTTAGTTTAAAAAATAATAGACAACATAATACGAAAGACAAAACTTAATCACGAAAAACATAAGAATACAACACAAACACAAGAACACAAAAAATACATCATACTAACATACGAAAACAGAAACACACACAAGATTATAATCTCATTCAAGAAATTAAATTACAACATCGCATACAGAACAAATAATTCTCTACAAAAACATCTCAACACACAAACAAACAAATATAACCACACAGGCGTATACAAACTCAAATGTAACACCTGCAACAACTTCTACATAGGACGACAGGCAGATAATTTCAAACACGTTACAAAGAACACATCACAGCCATAACAAAATTACAAAACACTTTCACATATGCAGAATACATCACAAATGCTAACCATACATACAGAGACATTAACACAGATATAGAAATTCTACACATACAACCAAAAGCGAGAAACTAAACACACTAGAACAGTACGAAATATACAAACATGATACAGTGTACTAAAAAACTATATCTGAGAAAGAAAAACTAAGAACATTTTCAAAATCAGTGTACTGCAATGGTATAGAAAAGTATGCTTTCATCTACCATGATTAGAAAAAGTTTGATTTTGTAGACCAGTGTAATATTATATGCTGTATTTAAATACGCATGTTTCGAAGTTTATGAAATATTATAGCATACTGACACATGTTCTCAACACGCTTGCTTTGCGCCGATATAACTTATCAGTAGATGATGTCACAGCGGACTACGTAGTAATCTTCATCGTAACAAAACTTTATTAACAAATCCTACCAAAGCTCTGAAACCGTAAAAGCAAGCTAAAATCTGAATACAGACTTGAAAAGATCGTATTTAGGTCTACTTGTGTTATTTCACTCGCAATATGTGTAGATCCAAATCTTATCATTTGGACGAGGCAAACGATTGAATTTGGAGAGTGAGCAAAAATTTGCTGTATGTTTTAAATAATATGTAAAATATTAGCTAATAAAATAAATCACATGAAGAGAAAGCTCTTTGGTTAGTCTTTAATTTAAATTATACGTTTGTGCCTAGATCATAAAATGTAGCAGATACGTCGGCCTTATAGGCCTTAACGTTAACAACTTTTGTCAGGTTTACTACGCTGCCATATAGTTTTTTACATAAGGAGTCACGTCATAATTCCCATTTGAATTGCATTAGCGACTGTACTGGCATCTCGTGTTCGTTTACTGCGCACGGGTGGCGATCCTGGCGGTTGTTCTATTCAAAGTGCTGCCTATTTTAACATAGCGATGAGTTATCTGTTACATATATGATCTAGTGTTTGTGTTATCTTACCTTTTACAGGAAGCCTACTGAGTTACTACTGAATGTTAACGATGTTACTCGCCAGAATAACTTACATTATTTGTGCCTAGCAGAGGTTCGTAGATCAAAGTTATTTATCGTTCAAAAGAGACAAAAGTCATGCAAAAGTAGTATATCACAGCTGAATAACTTGCAAAACAGAACGTTCGAAGTTTCACATTTCTCGAATCTGCACAATTTTGTTTAGTATTTTAGACTGAGAAAAGTCGTTTATATTATTTTTCTTTACAGAACACAAAAAATTCACAAAATTTCACAGAATACACTATATGTTAAGGCTTAAAAAATAATTATTTCGTTGTTGTAACCGAACATCAATATATCATTTCTAAAGTTAAAATTACGTACTGCCTCTCTATCAATCTTCAATGAAAAACTCAGTCGAGTATTAGTTTTTTTACATAGTCTTCGGTAAATACTATAATAATAATAATAATAATAATAATAATAATAATGATAATAATAATAATAATAATAATAATTTATTTTATTTTATCTGGCTGAGTTAAGGCTATTAATACAAATGCATAGAGAGAGAGAGAGAAATAAATCATCCGGCCTTAATTAAGGATGACCACGAGGATCCGGAAATTAATACCAAATAAAATATAATTAATTAAATATGAGTATAGTTATAAAAATAAAACGTAATAATTAAGCACCACTGATTATCAATTATAAAATAAAATCTTAGAAGATGACTTTAAAATTATACTTATAAATAAAAGATTTTATTTAAAATTAGCATATCCTTAATTAAGGCCTTCTGAGTGGTATAAATGAAATTGTATAAACTGCAGGGAATCTTTAATAATTTGCGAGATGATTTTTTGAATTTCAAGAGATGATATTGATAACTTTTTAAAAAAATTATATGTACATTTTGGTAAAGAACTCCAAGCGCCAAAAGATAAACCTGTCACTGACCAATTGAAGAGAGGGATGTTATACTTGGCACTAAGGTAGGGAATACAAGTTTCATAAATTACCCTCTTTTCATGATCAACCTGATGAGCTTGGTTTAGATCTCTCTCCATGCGTATAGTTGGATCTATGATAATAGCCTTTTGTTGTTGCCTGTTTATTGCTATTATATCCGCTCTTCTGTGAGAGTCGTCTTCAGAAATACAGTGGACCTCTTCATGAAGTTCCCAGCCCGTGTTCCGAAGAAGGCATAATAATAATAATAATAATAATAATAATAATAATAATAATAATAATAATAATAATACTAATCATAATATGAAATACTATTATTCAGACTTATCCAATTTTCCACTTAAACTGAATACATTAGAAATGTAAAGATAATTAGTTAGGAATAGCATGTATAAAGTAAAAATAAAATTATTTAGATATTTAAATATAATCACTGTTCAACATGTGTAGAGAAAATCAATTCAGTAATCTAGTCTGAAAAAACTCAAATTATTAAATATTCCTTATGAGTATTATATTTAAGGGTGAATGTAATTTACTACGCCTGTTCGAATTACGTAATTTTGTGAACTTTAATTTTTAAAGACGATACCGTCCGACAAGTTCTAATATCGGAAAGGAGAAGATTCCAAAAATAATATCAAGATATTAAGAAATGGGAATATCCCGAGAAAATCTACCACAAGTATCACTTGGACTCACCGGCATTCGAACACTGGTCTCTTGGTCTAGAGCAGGCGTCGTCAGCACAGAGCACGCTGGGGCTAGAGTCTCTTACCCGCGGAAAACGCAATGCACCATGGTGCACTCCGTAGCTGCTAGCGGGTATGCTCTCTATCTCTCCCTGCTGCACGACGGTGTACACGGGACGGCACTGCGTACCCTTTGCACATTTCAGCGAATGCTGACGACCACTGGTCTAGAGAGTACCCATAGTCCGGTTTGGACCCTGGATCCTTTAGGCGAAAATATTTAATTGCGGCTTCCATAGGATGAGAGAGTAAAGCCTTTAGCCACAGTTGAATACAAGTTCAAGAGGGAAGTATAATACTCCAGGAAAATACAGAATAGTTTAAGCCATATGTTGTTGTTTAGTCAACTGTAAGAAGACATTTTGGAACCTCATAAGTGACACTAATACGGCATAAATTATGAGGAAAATAAACGAGGAGATAATGGGGTATGGTGGCCAGTTCCTTTCCTCCTCCATTGCATACAGTGATGACTAGTAACATATTACTGTAGTCAGACTTCAGATGCACACAAACAATTGTTCTTCCTCTGACACATATCGTCAAGTGAGATGTACTGCCTGATAATTAGAGACCGGACTTTTATGTAATTACATATTATATTCCTTTCAACCTGAACGTATATAAATAACAAACCTTTGCGATCTTGTAATTACCATTAATATATTAAAATTTCATACTGCATATTTTTACATATTTACCCCACTTTACATATTATGGCTTGGTATTACATAAATCTACATATTTAGGGGTTTTTATTCATTTTTACTTCTCTGAAAGGAAAAAAAAAAACTTATGCTGGGGAAGTTTACAATTTGAAATACACATATTTAAAAAGCCTTTTTACCTACCCAAGAAAGGATACATTTCGGAACGAAACATAACGTCCTTAGTTCCAGGAAGTAATAGAGGCACTCACCCCATACCGCCCACTGTAAATATGAGTGAACAAAAGGCAACGTTTCTCATACAACTACCTTGTATTTTAAAAATCACTCAGAAAGTAGCGTTGCCTTCATGCAGTGGATGGGACGAGGACTACATGATTTGTTTCGAACCATAATTATTGTTCTGCACATGTCTTAACAAGTCTTTCCCATGCAGTTTGCAACCTTACCCACTCCCCAACCTCTTCCTAATTCTTCGAAGGAAAGCCCATGTCAAGTCTGACATGAGACTTTCAGGTTTGACCTCTTTATTTTAAATTTAGTAGATCTATACGGAAATGGGATTTTCCGAGCAATTAGAAAGTATGGTTCTCGGCTGGAATAATCCTACCATGCTGAATGAGACAGGAATGTCACTTTTCAAACAGTAGTTTGTAGATGCCTATAGTTTTAGGTTTTACTAGGTAGTTGTTTCTTACAGGAGCAGCTAAAATGCATGTGTCCCACATCTCCTCTTATTTTTTCCTAATCCAGTAAAGCGAAACAGTGCTTTCAGTATTGTTGTATCATTCATTTCACTCTCTAGTTTCAGTGCTTACAGTACCTATAAAGTGCAAGTGAGTTTATCTACTGCTTTGAACTATCTAAAATGGCCCCGGTAGCCTATCTTCAATCCTAACAACAAAAATAAAATCATGGATTGCAATGGACGAAGCTTTCAATACAGATGGAAAAATAGTAATGTATAAAGTGTGCGGTAAAAAAATCGGGTGATCTATGAAATCACAACTGGAGAGTCTTACCTAGCCTATTGATATTGATATTAAATATTTTTATGATTTTACATATTTTGGTACATATTCAGCTCATTTTTCTTACATAAATTTGTACATATTTCACACCTTGATATTACTTAAAAATCCGATCCCTACTGATAATAGATGTACATATCAGCCAGAACACTGGCCCACCCTGTTTAGAGAAAATTAATAACCTAATTAAGAACAAAAGGAGACGAAGTTATTTACTAAATTCTTTAAGAGATTAAAAGGAAGTCCTTATCTTAAATTAAAATTATTACAACAGACTAAGAATTTAATAAAGCGCATAATATAACTGGGATAAAACGACGGCTCAGAAAAAGACAAAGGGGGTAATTCAAAGAACAAATGCTAGAGTAGCAAGGAGTTACACCCAGATGAATGTCAAATGAAGAACATCAAAGGTGTTGAAGTTCTCAAGAACACTTCACGCAATACAACTGTTTGCGCTTAATTAATGATGCAATAGCACAAGTTGAGAGAAAGATGAGGGCTGTAAATTAAGGCAGAGGGCGCAATCCCTCCCCCACCCCCACAGTTACATGGAGAAATTTCTCAAGACGCATTAAAGATATTACTGACTTCAGAACAACCCTCCTGCTGATAATTACAGTACTGGAATTAATCACCGTGAACCGTTCATTAGTCACTGTGACTGATTCTCTAACACAGTGTAGGATGTCTGCGTCAGTATTCGAATCACTGCTTTACATAAGGTGATCATATGAAGCTTCATTTCGTTCAAGTTTGTCCTTAATCTACACAGAAGGTAAGCGATATATCCAACTTCAGATATGAGTGTAGCCTATCTGCTTCGTTTACCGTCTGAAGAAATTCCGAGATGTCACAATAATAATGGAGGATTTATAAATGAGATTTGGTATAGGACAACAAGATAGAAAGGAACCATCGCTGTTTGATATAATATTCACAACAAAGTCACAGGAAAGTAGTCCGTTAGGCCGGGTTACACTAGTAGATCGTAATTGTCCTAGCATCGCTTTTTAATAATCTCCCAGCAACATTACGCTTATTATTTATTTTTATACCTATATTATATTTTATTACAAATAAGAAAGTATTAAGTATTTAAAAAAAAGAGATAGGCCCTAATATATTTTCAGCATTTAAGTTCCAAAATGAGTTAAAAGAAAATTTTAAACAAAATAATCTCCCCATCTTGTACAGGGTCGTTCTCTCGCCTGTTTGTTATTATTATTATTGTTATTATTATTATTATTATTATTATTATTATTATTATTATTATTACTATCACCATCATTATTATTACTACTACAATACTTCATGGTGAGGCTAAAAACTCGTTCTACATCAAAGAATTTTACCATCGTGTACTAGGCCGTCCGACGGATCGGTTTCCTACTACCTGTTTATTATTATTATTATTATTATTATTATTATTATTATTATTATTATTATTATACTTCGTGGCAAGGATAAAAACCTTTTCTATCTCAAATAATCTCCCCATCTTGTACTAGGCTGTCCTTTTGCCTGTTTATTATTATTATTATTATTATTATTATTATTATTATTATTATTATACTTCGTGGCAGGAAAAACCTTTTCTATCTCAAATAATCTCCCCATCTTGTACTAGGCTGTCCTTTTGCCTGTTTATTACTACTACTACTACTACTACTACTACTTACTTACTTACTTACAAATGGCTTTTAAGGAATCCGGAGGTTCATTGCCGCCCTCACATAAGCCCGCCATCGGTCCCTATCCTTAGCAAGATTAATCCAGTCTCTATTACCATATCTCACATCCCACAAATCCATTTTAATATTATCCTCCCATCTACGTCTCGGTCCTCCCAAAGGTCTTTTTCCCTCCGGTCTCCTAACTAACACTCTATATGCATTTCTGGATTCGCCCATACGTGCTACATGCCCTGCCCATCTCAAACGTCTGGATTTAATGATCCTAATTATGTCTGGTGAAGAATATAATGCGTGCAGTTCTACGTTGTGTAACTTTCACATTCTCCTGTAACTTCATCCCTTTTAGCCCCAAATATTTTCCTAAGAATCTTATTCAAAATCACAATTAATCTCTGTTCCTCTCTCAAAGTGAGAGTCCAAGTTGCACAACCATACAGAACATTATTATTATTATTATTATTATTATTATTATTATTATTATTATTATTATTATAAATACACAAAATCCACTACAATTCATTCGATGGACATATTTACTAAAGTCTGACAATATGAATCTCGCAGGGTAGATCTCACAATCGATAGGAATCCAGTAACAAGACAAGCAGTACTTTTTACCTGAAACATGAAACACCATTAAAGAAAGTAATGAACTCATCATTCTATTACAAAGTAATCAAAAACCGGGAGATGTTAGGAAGAAAACTTTTTACGACAGTAGGCCTAACCCTTACTGCCGGCTTTATCAGCATTGATCGTGTCTATGGCACGAGGTTAGGGAAAGATAAAATCTCTAAGTAAATAGGCCTATGCGAAGACGGTCCAAGTGTGCAATAATACAGGAAATATGTCAACTTCGAATCGTCTCTACGAAACAGCCTCTCTTTCCAATTTTTATACATAGCCGCTCTAAATGTTTGTGGGATTTTATGTCATTTATTGCAAGCATTGAGAATAGAGTGTACGAGTATTTAAGGGGAAATATTAAAACAGTTTTAAACTTATTATGGTATGCAAGCAATGAAACGTGTTTTCAACACTTGCAATTTCTTCGTCTTAAGAATTTATAGAATCTTTATTTGAAAGAAATAAATCGCGTAGTCCTAATTTATAACGACATGGGCTTATTTAATTTTACGAAATTGAGAAGGAGAGATTTACATTTGTGGAAAAATTGTTAAAGCTAGAAAAGTAAGTTTATAGGTATGTTTTAGATCTTTAAAATGTAATTCCTTATTCAAGCTTACTTGGTAAACTCTATGGAGATTATATAAAACAAAGACAAAAGCTATTCATTTATTTAATATAACGATAATAACATTTAAGTAGATTTAATATTGAATGAGGGATGCGTAATTTAATTCTCCAAACAATGTTCAGTAATAGCCTATATATTAAGAGTGCCGTTTGCATTCAGGTATTGAATCAGAGGATTACATGTCTAAGTACTTATAAAATAATTGTAGCAAACAAAAGAGAATGTGGGAGAGCTCATTGTGTGTACTTTACGAGTTGACTCAGTGAATAGAATATTCCACTACGGTCAAAATTCAATCTCCTGCTCGTGATAGAAATATTCAAATCTCTCTGCGCTTCATCCGCAGTGTTTTTTTATATCGAGTCGCTGTTCACCTTTTAAACTACACAAATCACTGTTAAAAGAGGTGTTTTCTCTCTTCAGTATTTCAATTTAATAACTTAATTTTCTTATCTTCTTCCACTGTGACCCAAGCAGCAGTAAAACTGTCTATAAATGAAAAGATCCCGGGCTCGATACAACGGTAGAAAATGGGAATTTGTTCCCCTATCCACAGGGACCAGATGTGTGTCCCCTGTATTATGTTTGCCCTAGGTTGACATAAGTGGAGTTTTTGCTCCATTTTACCATGTTACCTGGAGTAACACTGTTGTGATGTCATTATACCACCTAGCCACTGCAATTTTGTCACCCGGTGTTTTGGCCACTTTGACTTCTTGATCACCCTGTATTTTGGTTTCAGTACACGTTTTCTTAAAAATAATAATTTATTTTGACAAGTAAAATATTATGTGATTAATGATTCCAAATTGCCACACAGCATAAAATGCTACATGATTTATGTTTCAAAATTGCCGCCCAAATTGTGTCCGATAGCTCTGAGGTATGTAAGAACATCATCTTTATAATCAAGGCATCGTTCTGCATCTTACTAATCCTTCTGTTTAAATCCCCCACTTTCTTCTTTTCGCGGAGTGGGGAGTGACCTTCGCAATAACCCTAAAGACCCCAATATTTCCAGTGAATCGAAATTCCCCTTCGTGATGCTCCATCAGTACAATAAATTTGATAATAACTAAAATACGTAAGAACGTCACCTTATATCTAAAATTTGTTTGCCAAATACTTATACGTGTATTCACGGAAACAATCCTACAATGACATTTAAATCTAATTATACTTCTATGTGTAACCACGAAAACAACCTTATAATGACATTATTAAAACTCATTATACTTCTATGTCTAACCACGAAAACAACCTTATAATGACATTATTAAATCTCATTATACTTATATGCGTAACCATGGAAACAACCTTACAATGGCATTTAAATCTTATTATACTTTTATGCGTAACCACGGAAACAAGCTTATAATGGCATTTAAATCTTATTATAGGCTACTTTTATGCGTAACCACGGAAATAACCTTATAATGACATTATTAAATCTCATTATACTTATATGCGTAACTACGGAAACAACCTTACAATGGCATTTAAATCTTATTATACTTTTATGCGTAAGCACGGAAACAAGCTTATAATGGCATTTAAATCTTAATATAGACTACTTTTATGCGTAACCACGGAAATAACCTTATAATGACATTATTAAATCTCATTATACTTATATGCGTAACTACGGAAACAACCTTACAATGGCATTTAAATCTTATTATACTTTTATGCGTAACCACGGAAACAAGCTTATAATGGCATTTAAATCTTATTATAGGCTACTTTTATGCGTAACCACGGAAATAACCTTATAATGACATTAGTAAATCTCATTATACTTATATGCGTAACTACGGAAACAACCTTACAATTGCATTTAAATCTTATTATACTTTTATGCGTAACCACGGAAACAACCTTATAATGACATTATTAAATCTCATTATACCCATATGCGTAACCACGGAAACAACCTTACAATGGCATTTAAATCTTATTATACTTTTATGCGTAACCACGGAAACAACCTTACAATGACATTTAAACCTTATTATAGGCTACTTTTATGCGTAACCACGGAAACAACCTTACAATGTCATTTAAATCTTATTATACTTTTATGCGTAACCATGGAAACAACCTTACAATGACATTTAAACCTTATTATAGGCTACTTTTATGCGTAACCACGGAAACAACCTTACAATGGCATTTAAATCTTATTATACTTTTATGCGTAACCACGGAAACAAGCTTATAATGGCATTTAAATCTTATTATAGGCTACTTTTATGCGTAACCACGGAAATAACCTTATAATGACATTATTAAATCTCATTATACTTATATGCGTAACTACGGAAACAACCTTACAATGCCATTTAAATCTTATTATACTTTTATGCGTAAGCACGGAAACAAGCTTATAATGGCATTTAAATCTTAATATAGACTACTTTTATGCGTAACCACGGAAATAACCTTATAATGACATTATTAAATCTCATTATACTTATATGCGTAACTACGGAAACAACCTTACAATGGCATTTAAATCTTATTATACTTTTATGCGTAACCACGGAAACAAGCTTATAATGGCATTTAAATCTTATTATAGGCTACTTTTATGCGTAACCACGGAAATAACCTTATAATGACATTAGTAAATCTCATTATACTTATATGCGTAACTACGGAAACAACCTTACAATTGCATTTAAATCTTATTATACTTTTATGCGTAACCACGGAAACAACCTTATAATGACATTATTAAATCTCATTATACCCATATGCGTAACCACGGAAACAACCTTACAATGGCATTTAAATCTTATTATACTTTTATGCGTAACCACGGAAACAACCTTACAATGACATTTAAACCTTATTATAGGCTACTTTTATGCGTAACCACGGAAACAACCTTACAATGTCATTTAAATCTTATTATACTTTTATGCGTAACCATGGAAACAACCTTACAATGACATTTAAACCTTATTATAGGCTACTTTTATGCGTAACCACGGAAACAACCTTACAATGGCATTTAAATCTTATTATACTTTTATGCGTAACCACGGAAACAACTGTACAATGGCATTTAAATCTTATTATACCTAGGCCTATATGCGTAACACGGAAACAACCTTACAATGACATTTAAATCTTATTATACCTAGGCCTATATGCGTAACCACGGAAACAACCTTACAATGACATTTAAATCTCGTTATACTTATATGCGTAACCACGGAAACAACCTTATAATGACATTTAAATCTTAATATACTTTAGGCCTAATTATATTTTCAAACTACTTTACAAATAAATTATAATATTCCTTCCATTTATATTCCAAACAGTAATAATAGAAGATATTAATAGATATCACAGAAGGAGTGTGGTTTAAGACGTTGTGCTTCTTCTTAACATCTTCTTCATTGAATTTATATGAGCTCGCAGCGCCTGTGGTGATGTTTTCATTTCTCGAGCTACGGAAAGCGGGTCTGTGTAGATTAGACCAAAATCCCCACCGCTGCTCTTCGTAGATAGGTGGATTCTCTTTATTGCTTTACGCCATACTTTCCAAGGAGAGTCGAATAGAATTTCAACCTCTGTTATATCGAATCTCGAGACTATCAGCTCCTATTGAAGTCATTTCGAAGCCTGCCACATTAAGATACCAGAAGTTTATTAATTTTCAATTCAGTCTGCTTATGATTGATTCGATAGTATACTAAAAACAATTTATCACCTTGTATATTCAGCGTCTCAGAATCTGCACCCAGCTTCGTAAGCAGCAAACATAATGAAATCCGTTTGCTTTGAGTTCAGAAAAATTAACGAATGCGTGAACACAGGTCTAATCCAGAATGAAGGAGGAACAATTACGCTTCCTGTTAGACTTTTTTAGATTTTAAAAAGTGATAGGGTATTTACGACAGCCCTTGGATTGCATGAAACGTCATTCTTGGTATGTAATAGGAAATTTATGAAAGTCGTTGGATTGTATGAAACGTCTATATTCTTGGTATGTAACAGGGAATTTATGAAAGTCCTTGGATTGTATGAAACGTCTATATTCTTGAAATGTAACAGGGAATTGATGAAAGTCGTTGGATTGCATGAAACATGTATATTCTTGGAATGTAACAGGGAATTTATAAAAGTTGGATTGTATGAATCGTTTTTATTCTTCGTATGTAACAAGGAATTTATGAAAGTCGTTGGGTTGCATGAAACGCCTACATTCTTGGAATGTAACAGGGAATTTATGAAAGTCGTTGGATTGTATGAAACGTCTATATTCTTGAAATGTAACAGGGAATTTATGAAAGTCATTGGATTGCATGAAACATCTTTATTCTTGGTATGTAACATGGAATTTATGAAAGTCGTTGGATTGTATGAAACATGTATATTCTTGGAATGTAACAGGGAATTTATAAAAGTTGGATTGTATGAATCGTTTTTATTCTTCGTATGTAACAAGGAATTTATGAAAGTCGTTGGGTTGCATGAAACGTCTATATTCTTGGAATGTAACAGTGAATTTATGAAAGTCGTTGGATTGTATGAAACGTCTTTATTCTTGGTATGTAACAGGGAATTTATGAAAGTCCTTGGATTGTATGAAACGTCTTTATTCTTGGTATGTAACAGGGAATTTATGAAAGTCCTTGGATTGTATGAAACGTCTTTATTCTTGGTATGTAACAGGGAATTTATGAAAGCCGTTGGATTGCATGAAACGTCTATATTTATGAAAGTCGTTGGATTGTATGAAACGTCTATATTCTTGGAATGTAGCAGTGAATTTATGAAAGTTTTTGGATTGTATGAAACGTCTTTATTCTTCATATGTAATAGGAAATTTATGAAAGTCGTTGGATTGTATGAAACATCTATATTCTTGAAATGTAACAGGGAATTCATGAAAGTCGTTGGATTGCATGAAACGTCTATATTTTTTGTAATGTAACAGGGAATTTATTGAATTCGTTGGATTGCATGAAATGTCTGTAATCTTGGAATGTAACAGGGAATTTATGAAAGTCTTTGGATTGAATGAAACGTCTTTATTCTTCATATGTAATAGGAAATTTATTAAAGTCGTTGGATTGTATGAAACGTCTTTATTCTTTGTAATGTAACAGGGAATTTATGAAAGTCGTTGGATAGCATGAAACGTCTATATTCTTGGAATGTAACAGGAAATTTATGAACGTCCTTGGTTGCGTGAAAGGTTTTTATTCTTTCTCAATTAAAACTAAAAACATGTAAAAAATACTCATCTTTGTTGTAAAATGCCCCATCTATCAACCACTTTGTAAGTCAGTGACTCTAAGGATAATAATCGTCCTTAAAAAATCCTTCGCTCTCGATGGGGTCTGTACGTGAACTTCAGTCCTGTGGCAGTCATATTGGTTATGGATAATCCCACCTAGATACAGAAAGCTCTCGTTACACCACCAGGTTTCACAGGAAATAAAACTGCTTTGGTCTCCATCACAGTCCGTCACAAACCAAACCAACGAATTTAATTTCAGGAAGTGCTGAGGTGTGATGGCACGTACTCTGTCAAACACAACTTAAATACATCAGCTGATTAGTTCCTGTATCACCTGTTCCTATTGGATGCTGTGTAAAGCGTAGCAATTAGGTGCTTGTATTCAAAATCGCTTTGATTCGCGGAAAATCGTTTGCGTATACCTTTGACATGTCTCTGAAATGCTTATTTCATCGATATGAAAACAGAATTGTGGAACAGACGGTGTGTAATTTAATACGGGCTCAGTTGCTGAATAGATCGGGCGCGCGGTGTGTTTCACGCACAGGACGCATTAGGGTCGCTTTTAACGAAAGAAATGACGATACACCATCAGCGAGATCACTGACACAGCAATGAGTTTCACATTAAAGGAATCACTACCTACAGGGTAACATCCTTCGCTGTGACTCTAACGGTAGTGCCCTTTGAAAATCAGCAGAAAAGGATTCGATTCCCGTCAGAAGTTTGGAGAAAAAAGAGACTGGTGGTACCGTAGAAATTAAATTCCTAAGGTTTGTTTTCACACTCATGCTGAGATATCAGGTTAGCTATGCATACAGAAAAGCAGTATAAGCAAATACCTATTTGATATAAGCATTTTACTTACTTACTTACTGGCTTTTGAGGAACCCGCAGGTTCATTGCCGCCCTCACATAAGCCCGCCATTGGTCCCTATCCTGAGCAAGATAAATCCAGTGTCTATCATCACATCCTACCTCCCTCAAATCCATTTTAATATTATCTTCCCATCTACGTCTCGGCCTCCCCAAAGGTCTTTTCCCCTCTGGCCTCCCAACTAAAACTCTATATGCAGTTCTGGATTCGCCCATACGTGCTACATGCCCTGCCCATCTCAAACGTCTGGATTTAATGTTCCTAATTATGTCAGGTGAAGGATACAATTCCCTCAGCTCTGCGTTGTGTAACTTTCTCCATTCTCCTGTAACTTCATCCCTTTTAGCCCCAAATATTTTCCTAAGAATCTTATTCTCAACAACCCTCAATCTCTGTTCCTCTCTCAAAGTGAGAGTCCAAGTTTCACAGCCATACAGAACAACCGGTAATACAACTGTTTTATAAATTCTAACTTTCAGATTTTTTGACAGAAGACTAGATGACAAAAGCTTCTCAACCGAATAATAACACGCATTTCCCATATTTATTCTGCGTTCAATTTCCTCCCGAGTGTCGTAATTTGTTACTGTTGCTCCAAGATATTTGAATTTTTCCACATTTTCGAAGTATAAATCTCCAACTTTTTATAGTTCCATTTCGTACAATAGTTTGATCACGAGACATAATCATATACTTAGTCTTTTCGGGATTTACTTCCAACCCTATCTCTTTACTTGCTTCAAGTAGAATTTCCGCGTTTTCCCTAATCGTTTGTGGATTTTCTCCTAACGTATTCATGTCATCCGCATAAACAAGAAGCTGATGTAACCCGTTCAATTTCAAACCCTCTGTGTTATCCTGAACTTTCCTAATGGCATATTCTAGAGCGAAGTTAAAAAGTAAAGGTGATAGTGCATCTCCCTGCTTTAGCCCGCAGTGAATTGGAAAATCATCAGATAGAAACTGGCCTATACGGACTCTGCTGTAAGTTTCACTAAGACACATTTTAATTAATCGAACTAGTTTCTTGGGAATACCAAATTCAATAAGAAAATTATATAAAACTTCTCTCTTAACCGAGTCATACGCCTTTTTGAAATCTATGAATAACTGATGCACTGTACCCTTATACTCCCATTTTTTCTCCAATATCTGTCGAATACAAAAAATTTGATCAATAGTCGATCTATTACGCCTGAAACCACACTGATGATCCCCAATAATTTCATCTACATATGGAGTTAATCTTCTCAAAAGGATATTCGACAAAATCTTATACGACGTCAACAAAAGTGATATTCCTCGAAAGTTACTACAGTTAGTCTTGTCCCCCTTCTTAAAAATATTAAGCATATTAACTAAACAATAACATTGAAACATGAAAATGTGATTGATGGTTCATTACATCTAAAGTTCCGACCCTTAGTTATCGTAATAGAGTTGCCAGATTTCCTAATAACAGAAAATAACGGTACGAGTTAATAAATTTAACTTAATTTTGAAGAAAACCATCCATTTTATTTAAAAACTGCAAAGCGATAAAACATTCCCTTATCAGCAGGCTGAGGTCCGGTACCGAAACCCATGAAGTTACTAACGCACGGACCAGTGTGATTTGTAGATAGAGGGGAATAGGAGATGGAGAGTGCAGTTACTCCTTGCCACAACATGTAAACATTAAGTTACAGTAGGACACAAAATAAGTGTTCACGTTTACATACACAGTAGGGTGGAGTGAATCTATACATGGAATTATTTTTTATCTGTTTTCTAAATGTAATAGTTGCAAAAATCAGCATTTTCACTTAACTTAGGAATGTGAAAAATAAGGCGTTTCTATACTTAATTTTTGAGGTGCCTCAAGGGCTTTCAAGTTTCTTAAAATTATAATTTGTTTGCCTCTGTGTATATTTGTTATATTATTTTGTTTTTCATTACATAACTAATGAATTACTGTAAAATCACATATTTAAACTTTATTTGGAAGACTCTAAATTGGGGTTGCAGTATACGGTACTTTGAGGCGATCTAAAGGGACAAAATATATAGAATTTTACATAAAATATGACAAAAATTCCATTTCAGCCTATTATTTTTTTAGTCAGAATTTATTCTTGTTTTCTTTTTCATTTCTTTCTGAATGGTATCTAAATCAACAGGTCCAATTATCATCCTTCTTTCTGTTCTTTGCTCTAATAAAACATTCTTTCTTGTTTCGGAACACAGCGGTCTTTATCACAATTAGGCCTACAGTTTTAATTTTCCTTGCATCTGCAACTGCATATATCAAATTGTTTGTGTCTTCTTTGCATTTTGTGTATTGATCATGGTAAGCACGAATCAGTTGTAATATTCTTATGTGACTGACTTTCTGAATTTATACCTTTACATGAATTTCCGTAGTTTTTCTAGCAACTCTTTCTGAAATGTCTCGAACAGTAGATTCTTTTGATTTGAAGTCAGATTTTAATTAATTTTTGACCCATAGACAATATTACATTACTTCATGATAGGTAGGTAGTTATGATGGGTTCAGTCCCTCTGATATTGCGAATAAAGGGTAGAAGGTCAGATTTCTTGTATTAATTAGAAATATTCTGATTTAAGTACCCTGCAACATAAGAAGAATGAATTTTCATTAATTTTATTATATTAATTATATCATATCTAAGAGTTTTGTGATTATTCCCAATTATCTTATAAATTGAGATATTTTGACACTTCAAGATGAAACAACAGGGAACCAAAAATATGCCGAGTCTTTTAATATGTATTTTTTTAACATGTTCCTAGAATTGTGTTCAGATTAAATCACTGGAGAATGGTCTCTCGCTAAAAAATCTGAATCTAAAAATTCTGTGAAATTTTAAAAATATCATGCTCTAAGGTGCACCTCTAAATATTAATCTAGAGAAAATATATTTTATATTGTTCTTTATGATATCACCCCACAACCTTTTCCTGGTATGACATTTTGATTCCATAAACTTCATATTTTCACTCCACCCTAATACACAGAGTGTAAGGGGCGTAAGTGCCATTATTTTAACTGATGATTACTCATGCCACAAGGAAGAAAAAATGTCCTCACAATTTTTTTAATTGCAATATTTAACCATTTATTAAAGTTTATAATATTAGGGGTTTGGCAACGTTGCTGGATGGAAAGGAGGGGGTTTACAAGTACACAGTACAGCTCATGCGGGTACAGACATACCGGTACAAAACAAATGCTCTGTTCTAATGCAGGGGCGGACACCAGGCCAATTATTGTTTGCATAAAACGAGCAGCAAATACAAACTTCCAATCTCATTAATAGAACATTATGATATATTTCCATTATATTTAACAATATTGCTTCATTTTTTATTGTACGTCTAAAAATAAATAATATTTTTTTACTGGACAAAATCTCACGAACTTTTTTCTAATGCAAAATTTTAATCTCTCCTGCTTTCGTAAAGCAGTATCATTTTTAAAGACATTTCTGGTTGTGTGATTTTCGAAAGAGGGTAAGAGACTCCCAGTTTATAATAATCGTTGAGAAACAGTTACAAAAGCTCGCCGATTAGGTAACCTTTTTTGCGGAAAACGTTGATGGTACATCCTTCTTGCCGCACTTGAATTACTACGACTTTCTCCATAAATTAATAACATATCATGATATTCCTGAACTGGGAATGGCATTGTAAGTTGTTTATCGAATACCCTGTACTGAACTGCCATTCGCTCGGCAGGAGACCTGTGGACAGGGAGCTTGAACTCAGCTGATCTGTACATCTGTGCAGAGTACGTCAGCTGCATGAATCCTGCTGAACACATTGCCACGTCTCTCACGCCAGAACATTAAAAAAATTAAGCATGCATTATTATTTAATTTCACGAAGACGTAATAGAACACACAAATATTTATTTAAACTAATATTAACTCTCTGTTAGATATACCTACTGATGTAATAATTGTTTTCGACTTTTACTCGCGATGTAAGCAGTAAAACGCAAATAAAATAACAAAAGAATTTTTTTTCTGGGAAAACTATTAAGTTTTGACCCTATGTCGTATGAGTCCACACCTGTGGAGTAACGGTCAGCGCGTCTGGCTGCGAAACCAGGTGGCCTGGGTTCGAATCCCGGTCGGGACAAGTTACCTGGTTGAGGTTTTTTCCGGGGTTTTCCCTCAACCCAATATGCGCAAATGCTGGATAACTTTCGGTGCTGGACCCCGGACTCATTTCACCGGCATTATCACCTTCATATCATTCAGACGCTAAATAACCTAGATGTTGATACAGTGTCGTAAAATAACCCAATAAAAATAAATGTCGTATGAACATTTGTTGATCCTGTAGACCGTCCCCGACGACTGTGAAGAGGACGGCACTTATACCCCTTACACCTAACGTGGCTCGCCGAAATGGTGTGCAACTTGAAAATGGATCACAGTCCTGCCATCTATCCGCAGTATGCGGATCCCGAATTACGCAAAGTGAAGTGAGTAGGCATTAGTCACACACACATATTACTTCCATTCTGTATAAAAGGAAATTAAATATTAGAATATTTATTTTTAATGATAAAGAATGTAGAGTTCTATAAGAAATAAGTCCGTAGGAACTATATTTTTGGATCATAGTTTATAAAAATAGTTTGAGATACAGACGAAGTTTAGGTCTATAGTAAATCATGAAAGAAAAGTTTCATCAACACAAACCAAGTGAAATTCTGGGCTTATTAAAAATATTACATTTATTTCTGGTTCATATAGGCTACATATTCAAATGAAACAGCAAGAAAGACACAAATATTTCACCATTTCATGTTGTTTTTTAACCTATATTTGTTCGAAATATGTAAGGATATTGTATATAATTTTTCGAGAAGGTCCTATAATAAAACAGGATGAAAACGGAAAGTATTTTTTGTGCGAGGCTGAAGTAGCAGAGCTACGGGAGAAGAAAGTAGCTTTATTCTTAAGTCCAAAGAAAAGTCAATTTCCCGTAGTCAGAGAGACGTCTGAAAAATCTCCCTCTTCTACTCTGTAGTACGTTCTTTTATATCTCATTGCTGTATCTTCCTCTTTCTTTTGTTATTTGCGCTACGTCTGTTATTTTTGTGCGTCCCTTTGTAATCACAGTTACTTTCCTCAAATTGTGATCTTCCGTGCTGTTTTGTTTCTTTTTTTGTCTCCTATATTTCTGCTACGTCATTTGTGTTTACATGGTTATTATCTCGTGTTTTTTATGTTCTACGCATTCATTTAAGAGACGAGATTTTCTCCATATTCTTAATTGTGGCCCTGATCTTTTCACGACAGCAGGCTCATGGCTTTCGTTGATCATGGATGGAAGGAAGTCATAGTATAGAATAGACCAGTGGTTCCAAAACTGTGCTCCGCGGATCCCTGAGGTCCGCGGTTAGTAACACAGGATGGACCGCTCGAATGTACCTAATTTCAGTTGTATGTGACTGGTAAACGGTTGAAGATAAAAACCTACAGTAACGTTTATATGAAAGGAAAACTCAAAAAGTTTCGATATGCACCTCACCATATTTCTACGTGAGCTCCAGCTGTCACTGTGACGACATCGAGGCGATGAACGATTTCTTGCCAAGCATGTTAGAGCATGTCTTCTGGAATGCTGTCAATAGCCTCTATGATGCGTTCCCGAAGATCACGAAGGTCTCTGACTGGGGTGGCGCACACTTTATCTTTGAAGTAGGCCCAGAGAAAGAAATCGAGCGGTGTCAAATCCGGAGATCTCGGGGACCAAGCGATCGGTCCTTCCCTGCCAATGCAACGGCCAGGGAACACGTTGTCTAAAGTAGTACGAACGTCAGCCGAGTCGGTCTAGCATCATACTGGCGAATTCCACTCGTTTGGGTTTGTCATCCAGCTCCAGACGTTGCATTAACTGCACTTTGTATGCGTACAGTTTGAGACGTTTGTGAACAATTCGTTGCAATGTTGATTTTGGTACTTGAGTTCCCGTGAAGCTCTTCTTAATCACTTCCGCGGGCTTCAGTTTTTCTCTCGAGACCAACAGTGTAAGAATAAGTTTTTGTAAAACCGAGCTCGGAGACTTAGTGCCATATTCATAGACATCCTTAGCGCGGGCTTCCGGTGGATGATCAGCGAACTAACGTTTTCATATTCATAAACCAGTGTTAGCGATATGATATGATATGAATCCTGTACAAGTAATCCGTTCATAGCCGGGGCTAGTTTAGCACGCTCGTAGCTCGGGCTAGCAAAATGTCTATGAATAGCAACCTTAATGTATTAATTGTAAAATAAATTTGATTGACAATGTGATTTAGTCAGTAATAAATTTTGACACGTATTTTTGAAAATAAACTAATTTCGTCCATTGTTGTACTCGCGTTCTGCCTCTACTACTTTCATTGTGAAGTCAGTTTTTATTCGATATGATCGATCCTTTTCGATACTTCATTTGAATACCTTTCAAATCTTTATATCGAGCCTGATTACTCAACATCTATAATCCCATTTCAGCCAGAGCTTTCACTTTCTCTTGTCATCTAATTTTAATTTAAAAACGCAATTTTCCTAATTTAAAAGGAGGAACTTTCCTGATTTATTCCGATTGCTAGCGTTTAGGGGACCATTCATTTTTATATGTAATCATAGCGTTTATGCTTAAACATTTTTTTCTCAAATCATACTTTGTTACCGCACAATTTAAAGCTATACGTAGGCCTACTGCGCCTTCAGCCTGTCCGCATAACGGACATTTATCTTTCTCTACGTTCTCTCTCTTATTCTTTAGCCTCCAGATAGCTAATTTTCACCATGCCATTTCTGCTCTCTTCCCTTGAATTTATTCTAATAAGTTACAATCTTCCTGTTCCCAAACATTTTAATCTCCCTATAGTACAGGGACATCATTTTATTTTTACTTCAATTTTTATTGTACCTGAGTTTTTGAATGTACTTCACTCCCACCCCTTCTACTAAGGAAGTTCCAACTCCACACAGAACCAAGACCGCAGATAGTAAGCAGTACTGAGTTACTGAGTATAGTACGTTCCAGAAATATGTTCGCGTTTTCCAGTGACGAAAGAGCTTTCAATATTGAATCATATTTTCGCACAGGTACTGTCCGTTTGCCTACGTCGCATCCCGATTTCCCCCACCTGCTTCTGCTCGCCCCTCTGTAATAGCTGGGCTGTCTTAGCTCTTTTCTGAAAACATTAATTTCTCTTAGGAATTGGAAGTTTACGTAATATTATACAGCTGTTTAATTTAACTTAAATAAAAGGGCCTCGTTAAGTAATTAACTGTCACGTGATTTCCTCCCTTTCTACGATCCTGCGGCATAACCACTTGGACGGACTGTAGATAGCATGTCTGAGTAATTTTATATTTTTGGGTCGAGCAGAAGTGAAGATTGAATTTACAGTACGTAGAGTAGGTACAGAATTATTTCAACATGAGTTACTAGTACGAAGGACGAAACTGGCAATTGGAATTAGATGCAATAGTCTATAGTGCGATAATATGCACAAAAGAACCGAAGCCTGTATCGAAATGAACGGCCACCATTTTCAAAATTGTGTTTAAATATTCATATTATGATTATTTTCAATTTAACTTCTTTCTCTATATTGTACGCTAATGTGCTGTAGACAGTATAATATACACTGCATAATGAATACGTTCGAATGGATAACTCACTTCGTGAGTAAAAACACTTATTCTTAATACAGTACTGTACTTTGATTAAAGAAAAACCTAATGAAAATTATCAAACTCAAAATCGCGATATTTCCTAGTTTACGTAAATGGATGAACTACTTTTCTTCCTTCCTATACCTAGTAGAGTGATTTGTGTTTTACGCCAGTATCATCGAACTCCAGTCTTGGAGGGGGGAGCAAGCGGTGTTTCCGGTTCTCTAAAGGTATAGACAGGTTAATATTAAAAATGTTAGTAAAAATAAAATGATGTCCCTGTATTTTAGTCCAGGATAACAGAGAGGGTTTGGAATTGAATCAGCTCCTTGTTTATGCGGATAACGTGAATATGTTAGGGCAAAATCCACAAATTATTAGGAAAAACATGGGAATTTTACTTGAAGCAAGTAAAGAGATAAGTTTGGAAGTAAATCCCGAAAAGACAAAGTAGGCCTATATGATTATGTCTCGTGACCAGAATATTGTATGAAATGAAAATATAAAAATTGTAAATTAGCCTGGAGCAACAGTAACAAATTAATATAAATGATACTCGGGAGGAAATTAAACGCAGAATAAATATGGAAAATGCATGTTATTATTCGGATGAGAAGTTTTTATCATCCAGTCTGATCTCAAAAATTCTGAAAATTAGAATTTATAAAACAATTATATTACCGGTTGTTCTGTATGGTTGTGAAGCTTGGACTCTCACTTTGAGAGAGGAACAGAGGTTAAAGGTGTTTGAGAATAAGGTGCTTAGGAAAATATTTGGGGCTAAGAGGGATGAAGTTACAGGAGAATGGAAAAAGTTACATAACGCAGAACTGCATGCATTTTTATTCTTCACCTGACATAATTAGGAACATTAAATCCAGACGTTTGAGATGTGCTGGGCATGTAGCACGTATGGGCAAAACCAGAAATGCATATAGTGTGTTAATTGAGAGGCGGGAGGGAATAAGACCTTTGGGGAGGCTGAGACGTAGATGGGAGGATAATATTAAAATGGATTTGAGGGAAGTGCGATATGATGGTAGAGACTGGATTAATCTTGCTTAGGATAGGGACCGAAATTACTTTGTGTTTATTGCAATTGAGCGTCATGTATTTGTTTTGTTGTTCCACCTAATATTTTATGTATAATTTTAAGGTATTAATGCGCAAAAAGCATTTAAACGGGAACATTAATATCCTGTTATCTTGCGAACAATAATTGGTTTCTGACCATTAGTGTCCTATTTCAGATTCTTTAGTTAAGTGTATACGTAGTGTATGATCACCAAAACTATGACAAAGACTTTCGGTTCCGCTTCATAATCTTGTTCGGACCTTCGAGGTTAATCTATTATCAACTTTTTCCTTGCGTGCTGGTGAGAAACAAATAACAGCAATTTCTTCAGAATGTATTCTGTCTTGCAACAGAAATTTTTATATCTTCGAATACTTGGGATGGGGAAATAACTTTCTTAAAAATGTTATAAAATATTATGGTTTATTTAACGACTCTCGCAACTGCAGAGGTTATATCAGCGTCGCCGGATGTGCCGGAATTTTGTCCCGCAGGAGTTCTTTTACATGCCAGTAAATCTACTGACATGAACCTGTCGCATTTAAGCACACTTAAATGCCATCGACCTGGCCCGGGATCGAACCCGCAACCTTGGGCATAGAAGGCCAGCGCTATACCAACCCCTCCAACCAGGTCGAAACTTTCTTAAATGTAACATTCATAATTCTTTTGATGAAAATTCGATATTTATAATTTTCCTCCCATATTGCAGTCGTAAAAAATCTATACTTCTTTAAGGGGATACTCCACTAAAAATAACAGTTTTTTCAACCAAATTTTGAGAGCATGTTTACTGCTATATAAAGGACTACCAAAATCCAAATTTTGAACTTCCAAATATTATTGGCTTTAGATGTTTGATTTTTTATAAATATTTTTAAACCAAAGTTTTTAGAAAAGTAATGGCATTTCAAGGCAAAAATACTGTAAGATCTAAGATTGAAATAGATAATAAAGCAGTAGAACAAGTCACTAATTTTAAGTACCTGGGATGTGATGTGAGTTACAAAAAGGATAATGATATAAAAATAAAATTACAATCATTCCAAACAGTATGTGGCACAATTAATAGAACTTTGAAGAATAAAAGCAGAAAGGAAACAAAAATGAAATTCTACAATGTAATGGCAGTCCCTACTCTTTTATATGGAAGTGAAAGTTGGGTTACAACAAAACCTGAAGTTAGCAAAATACAAGCGGCAGAGATGAGATTCTTGCGAAAAGTACAAGGATGCACGAGATTGGATGGAATTAGAAATGAAGATATTAGGCAGGAACTAGGAGTATACCCACTTATTGATAAAATAGACAATTACAGACAAGATTGGAAATTACATGTAGGGAGAATGGACGACTACAGACTTCCCAAGAAAGCAATAAATTATAAACCAAAAGGACGAAGAGATCAGGGACGACCGATGAAAAGATGGAGTGACCTTTGAAGCCGGAACGGGCAATTGCCCATACCATGAAGTGAAGAAGAAGAAGAAGAAGAAGAAGAAGAAGTTTTTGGAAGAAGATCTCAATTTTTAAGCTTCATTTGGTTTGGTTACATTCACAACACATACAGAAGCATTTCTATGCATTAATTTTATGAAATATCTAATTTATTCATTGTCATTTCTTTTTAATTTTAAAATGTTGTTTTTTTCTATATTTCATGAAAACATATGAATAACATAAACTATAGGTATCCTACAAGTAAAACTCAGCTCAGACTCCTCGGGCCGCGCAAGCTATACCCCTCTTACATACACCCCTACAGTTCTTTAATAAGCGGATACTGGTATAGCTATAACGGCTACGGTTGCGGACATGTGCACTCAAAGAGGAGCTGTAACAATAACCAATTAAGTGAATATAACATTACAAGATGTCAACATCGTCTCTTTCTAAGTCACATTCGGTATCTATCTTCACTAGAACTGTCCTCATATTTAAATTTTAAATATTTAAATTAAATTAAATTAATATCATCATCACCATCACGCTTTAGGCCTCTCGACCTGTTGCGAACTTCATACATATTCCTTATTCTTGGTCTTGCCATCGTTTTCTTGGTCTACCAATACTACGGAAGCCCTTAGGTTGATACCCGAAGGTTAATTTAGGCAGTCTTCCATCACTCATTCGTTCCACATGGGATCTCCAATTCTGTCTATATTCCACAAGTTTGTTGTTTAAGTTGTAGATATTCAGTGATTGCCTAATTTCTTTGTTTCGTATTCTGTCCCTCATTGTTACACTCATCACTGAGCGAAGGAACCGCATTTCTGAAGTTTGAATTCTACTTTTATCTCTATTGGTGAGGACCCACGATTCTGCTCCATATAAACCCGCTGGTACTGCCATCGTCTTATAAAACTTCAACATTGTTTCCTTCCTTGCCTTGTTTTTTAAAGTTCTAGTTATTGTACCACACATTCGGTTGAATACTTCCGTTTTTTGTTTGACATCCGCTTCTTCAAAAGGCGATAGTGTGTAACCAAGGAATTTGAACTGGTTGACTTGTTTAATCAATTTATTATTAATAACAAACTTACAGCGGATTTGCGTTGGACCCTGGAATGCCATAGATTCTGTTTTATCAGTTGAAATTTCGAAGTTATACACCTCTATTATTTTCTGCAATTCAAACAGAGCTCGTTGGAGTGCATTTTCAGAATTTGAAACAATTACTTGATCATCAGCAAACATAAGTGTGAAGACAAAGTTATCACTGTTTATGTCATTGTCAAAACCCAACTGTAATATTTTCTCTTCCATGCTCTAATGGCGTCGTCAATATATAAATTAAACAATATAGGTGACATACAACAGCCCTGTCGGACACCCATGTTGATATATTCGGATTTAATGTCTCCAGAGTTTATCTTAATACTTATTTGGGTCCCTTTATAGAGGTTCTGTAATATTTTTATGAGGTGCTTAGGTATTCCCCTTCTATCCATAATTTCCCAAAGCTTACTCCTCAGCACTCGGTCAAAAGCCTTGACATAATCTATGAATACAATGTAGGTGTTCTAATTCCATTCTCTCCTCTTCTCAATAATTTGTTTCATGATGAATATGTTGTCAGAGCAAGACGCAAGATCTACCCTTACGAAACCCAGCCTGTTCTTCCAGTAAAATATTTTCAACAATTGGTCGGAGACGGGAAGCAAGTATCCTGGTATAGAGCTTGTACCCAGAATTCAAAATGCTGATTCCTCTATAGTTGTTGAGGTTAGATTTATCTCCTTTCTTAAATATGGGAACAACAATAGCTTCTTTCCATTGGTTTGGGATCTCCTGTTGTCTCCAGCAATGGTTGAGAAATTCTAATATTCTGTGCTTGGTTTCTTCTGATGCGTATCGAAATAGATCTATATTAAGGTTATCAGTTCCTGGGGCTTTTCGGTTATGGAGTTCATTAAGTGCAGTCTGCAGTTCTTTATATTCAATACTATCTATTAAATTAATATTTAATATAAAACGCTATGTGACTCCCTGACTCTGTAGCAATAACACGTGTTCAGTTCAGCACAAGAAGATAATACGTGCGCATGCGCAAAGTGTCGGTGGTGTGATTGGAGACGGGGAGCATGCTGGGAAAGGGAGCATACGTCATCTGCGCGAGACAGTCACGCCCGCTGGTTTCTGCGCACTGAGTTTTGTTTGTTGGATGCCTATAGTAGCATTTCTCACAAAATAAATGCATAGAAACATGCAGCTATGTGATAAACTACTTGCAGTAAAAATTTCATCCAGATTGATTAATATTTGGCATAAAAAGATTGATGTTGAATCAGCAAAAATAAGCTTACGGAAAATGGATTTGAAAATGAAATGAATATTTAAGTTATGTAACACATACCTATTAAAATTCTCCTTCGCTACATTCATCTATAAACTTTAGGCAGCCAACTTTAGAACAAAAATTTACTAGATTTGAAATCATAAATTTGTAAAAGGAATACTTTGATGAAAAATTAATTTTGACAGTTTTCAAAACTGAAATAAATCCATTTGGGATATGAAAATATGCGTAATTGATTAACTAGCGGACTTACTCGTGTTAATTATGTAAGTTTGTGCGGCTTAGAGCTGTTTCGGTGCTTAACACACCATCCTCAGAGCCAACTAGATCTCGGCGTCATCTCGAACTTCTCTGCCTGTTATGTGAGTGCGTTTGATTGTTGAAAAGTGTTGAATAGTGGAATCAAATAGTGTGTGTGTACTGAAATTGATCTGTGTGTTGGGAATTTAATCGGGGTGTGTTTTAGTGTGTTTGTATATTTCGTATTGTTCTAGTGTGTTGAGTTTTTGGTTCTTGGGTTGTATGTGTAGGATTTCCATGTCCGCATTTATGTTATTGTATGTATGGTTAGCATTGGTTATGTGATCGGTGTATGTAGATGTATTGTGTCCTCTGGTTATTGCTTTAATGTGTTCCTTGTAGCGTGTTTGGAATGATCTGCCTGTCTGTCCAATGTAGAACTTGTCGCAACTATTACATGCGAGTTTGTATACGCCTGTGTGGTCGTATTCATTTGTTTGTGTTTTTTGTGTGTTGAGATGTCTTTGTAGTGTGTTTTCTGTTCACACCCCGATCAAATTCTCACAGATCAATTTCAGTACATACACACTATTTGACTCCACTATTCAACACTTTTCAACAATCAAACGCACCCACATAACAGACAGAGAAGTTCGAGATGACGCCGAGATCTAGTAGGCTCTGACGATGGTGTGTTAAGCACCGAAACAGCTGTAAGCCGCACAAACTTACATAATTAACACGAGTTAGTCCGCTAGTTAATCAATTACTTATATTCAAGTGTTAAAAGTAGTGTACGCAAGAATCAAAATGGATGAAAATATACATTTCAAAGAAGTGAAAAAGTCGACAAAATTGTTTTTTAAAATTTCAAAGATTTTCAGTGGAGTCCTTAAGATGCCCATGCTAATAACAATAACTAACATGAAATAAAACATATAAACCAGTTACATTCAGATTATAAGTAATGAATTTAAGAAATTAAAATCCGTAATCTTTGTGTTTGGGGGAAGAAGTTACAAGAGAAAATGTTATGGGGAATCTTGTAATTCTTCTTTTGCTTTGAGTATGGAGACGATGAGAGTCTCGTACAAGGAGTTTGCTTGCAGGGAGACGTAGTGTACACAACCCCCTTGCAAACAACCCTCTTCGCAACTTTCAATATCGTAAATTAATATGTATAGTGGGGATGGCGGGAGAAAGCCGCATGTCTCTGAATATATTACAGCCCACAAATAATCCTGCATCTCATCCCATCGACCCTCTCAAAAACCATCTATCAGGCCCTCCAGCGTCCAATTCACAGCGCGCCACAACACAAGGGGCGAGATTATTAATATGTATTCAGGGAATTGGGTGCAAATGTTATATTTGGCAACGGTGGATCGATAAATTTCGGATTGGATAGAAATAGGATTTCAGTGGGAATTCGGAGAGACGGGAAATACGACTTTTCTTTACCCACAACTGGATATATGCAATTCATTCCAGTGATGTCTATGTGTCCTTTAATGCGTTTTAAAGTTCGCTTGAATTCTACAGTAAACGTAATAACATTAATGAAAGTTTTTGCATATATGCAAAAGGCACCTATCATTTCAGATCTACATCAGTGTATGCGTAAATCAGAAAAAATATATTCAGCTCTCATAGCAGCAATATTACTGATTATAAAAATACAGTACATGCCAAAACAAACAATACTGAAAATGTTTATTGAACTGAAAATTTATAGTATATATAATCAACATGAAGATATGAAAATGGCTCTCTTGTCTAACGTTCTCTATATAAAAAAAAACAAGTTCAAAATTATTTCCATTATGTACCAAAGAATACTCATATCATAAAAGTTCGTGCAGCATGTTTTATTTTATTGTTAATCACATTTGTAAACCAAATATTTTGACACGCACAAATATTTAGATATTTTAGGCCTATAGATCATTGCCTGATGATGTCAATAAGGCGAAAACGTTCACAAATGAAATATAGAATAAAAACAAATTATTATATGTTGTAAGATTTGCTTTTTATAAATAGATGATCATTAGACGGAAATACATAAATTAATTAATCGAATTGTTGTCTTAGACTTATTGAAAGACACCACTATAATTAATTATAAGATTACCGCGGATGGCATCCAGCCTAGGACTCGCATTACGGAATTCGTACTGGTTCGAGTCCTCTTGGGGGAATAAATTTTCCCATGAAATTTCGGCCAGTGTATGGGACCGGTGCCTACCCAGCATCGTGATGCACTTGGGTAGCTGCGATAGATAGCGAAATCCGGTTACGAAAGCCAGCTATAACGGCTGGGGGAATTATCGTGCTAACCACACGATACCTCCATTCTGCTTGGATGATCGTCCACCTCTGCTTCGGCATGTGGACGTGAGGCCAGCAACCGGCTGGTCGGTCATGGTCCTTCATGGGCTGTCGTGCCTCGGATTATGATGATAATGATGGTGATTATTATTATTATTATTATTAGTATTATTATTATTATTATTATTATTATTATTATTATTATTATTATTATTATTATTATTATTATTATTATAGCATGTTTATAAGCATTTCAGTTTAGTTCTGTGTTGTTTTAAGGAAAATTCACTAAAAGAGGGGGAAAAAAAAAAGATCAAGTTGTTGAAAAATTCCAAGCTATCATAATTATGCGCTTAAATACTATATACTATTTGTGTGTCCATTGCATAAAACCTCATTTTTTACAAAAAAATTGTTATGGATTTACTTAAAAATAATGGTGATCATCTATCCCTGTATCTTTTGGCCATCTCACCCACACATATTGAGAGAGATGATGATGATGATGATGATGATGATGATGATAATAATAATAATAATAATAATAATAAAAAGCCGTAAATCCCCAGTGGGACAAGGCCTCCTGCTTGGGCAGGGGTGGCTCAAGTCTTGACCATCAGAAGAGCCGACCTGATGGTATATTTACATTCCTAGTTCTTTGTCCACAATTTCACTAGCACTGCTAGTTGCTCCCGCTCAAAGTTGGTTGACTGCGTCCTTCCACCGTGTTCTTTGGCGTCCTATTCTGGTCCACAGTCATCCTAGCTGCAACTTGAACTCGTCCCCCCCATCTGGTTCTCGCTCGTCCACGGTTTCTCCAGCCAATTCTTGGATCCCACAGTGTCGCCGTGTGTGCCCATCTGGTAGGTTGCATTCGTACCACGTGTCCTCCCCAGCGCCATTTCATCCTATTAGCGAGTGTGACCACGTCCTCTACGCCGCTTCGTCGCCGTACTTCTTCGTTTCTGATTCTGTCCTTCAGGCTTATTCAGAGTATTTTCCTTTCCACTCTTCTTTGGCATCTTCCTAATTTTAATGCCTGTTTCTTGGTGAGTGACCAGGATTGCACCCCATACAGAAGTACAGGTGTAATGCAGCTGTTGAAGATCTGCCTCTTGTTCTGCAATTTCTGGCTCTTGTCCATTAGGACGAAGGACAGACTCCGAAACTTTCTCCATGCCGATGCTATTCGTCTATCAATTTCTTTATCCATGCTGTTCTGAAATGATATGGTGGCCAGTGGCTTATTATATTTCAAACGTGTTGAATTCTATGCGCCCTGAGGCACTGTAGTGATGAAATATAACCTTGGAGGAACATATTTGATTTGTTTCGTATTTCTTTACCAAACGGTTATCCTGTCCTACGAGATTTAGAAACTATGGCCATCTAACCCGGAATTACCCTAGCACTCACAAAAGATCTGTTCGTCGCCTACGAAGATGCAACTAGTGAAAAATTCTAGATACCTCAATGTAGAAATTATTCAGGAAAAGAACCAGCGGCTGTCAGAAACAGAGTCTGATATGGGTTTACCGAGGTTCATAAAGAGGTGGAAAACCACTACGGATGATGTATATTCCAGCCAACTGACAGAGCAACGAGAGCGACATTACTGATTGCAGGAGATGAAATTCAATTCTAAAATTACCGCTAATTCATTAGTTTATTAATTTCGACCTAATACGTTTATAATAAAATTACCTTTGTGACTGCTGTAATCTCAAATTGAATGGTACTTGCAATTAGGGACAGTTGCAAGCTGTCGTCAATGTGTCAGAATACCTCAGTGCTTTAGTTTACAAGACTTGAGAGATACGAACTGGGCTGGTAAGGGCTTCGAACCTGAATCGATTCTTCATCTTTTTTAATTTCTTTCCACTGAACGTAAAAAAAATCATTTGCATTAAATTAAAACTAGTGGCTTGTAACAGCAATTGCTGCTTGATATAAATTGAAAACCACAATAAAATGCTGCTACTTATGATAAGATGATCAAACATTTCGTTCATTGTTCTAATATCGTAATAATTTTTAATTTAATTTCTTCCTGTAACCACTAGAGGTTGCCATTAACAAAGAGTACCATGATACAATAGAGTGAATGCCTTGAGGCTTAGTGATACATTGTTGTTAGAGTGAAAAATAACAATTTGATTTATATTGAAACACATGATATTAAACGAAGCAACGTCAAGGAGATGCGAATTAGTCATGGTCCATATGTATGATGCCTGAAAATAGCTATTGAGCCTTTGAGTGCTGCAATTGTTAGATCTCTTAAAATATCTTTATGCTGGCCAAAAGATTTACAGAAGTCGACTAGGAACCGGAGTATGGTCCCACGGGCTTCTATCATTAGTCCCGTAATGACGATGGATTCCAGATGGTATTTTTTCTTACAAAAACTGATGGAAGGTTCATATATATTCTTTTTTTCCTCATGTACTTCTTCTGGCTGGTGTTCGTGCGATTCGAATCTCACAGTAGGGTCTATGATGTAACCTTCAAGAGAGGGAGGTTTAAATGCAATTATGTCGATTCTTCGATTACTGTCCTCACTGGATATGCCGTGTACTTCCTCATATACTGAATAACCTTTGTTCCTTAAGGAAATACTGTCTTCATGCATAATTTCTTTCATTTCGTGAAACGTTATTACAAACAACATTATTTCTACATAGTCATTTATTAACCCTTGACGCAGTTACATTTCTAAAAGTTATACGACGTTTTCTTGGTCGACCAGTTACTCTCATAATAATAAAACTAATACAGAATAACTAAATTCATAACGTAACAACTTTACTTTTTAAGTAACACCAGATAAAACACACACGTAGCTATAATGAAACACGAAAAAGAAAATGTGACAGTCGAAAGATGAACAAACCATTATTATCGAGGTCTCGAAAAGCATGATATTGTGACGTCAACATCTCGCACGTACAGAAGGCTTCGATAACTACATTTCTCATAGTTTTAAGGAAACTCGATGTTTTATTGTTTGAAATTTCATTATTTGAACCTAAGCATTTCCTATATACAAATCCCCACATTGCTAACACCATTCATGACCTTCAAAAAAACTTAATACAGCTGTATTAATAACTCAATGAAGAAAATGTAGGCTATATTTAAAGCCAGTATGTGGCTTAAACCACGGCCCTCTGCACAACACTACGAAATGAATTGCAAGATATCGTACAGTATACGCTTTGCTTTGACGAACACATATTTTATTTTAATATGTTTTTTTTTAATTTAAAGCTTTTTATGAACTTCGCTACAAACCATTTAGATCATACCTGCACAAACAGCGCTCAACGAGCGCGCGCGTTCCTTCGGAGTGGGAGAGCCGTGTTTACCGCTCGCCGAAACGGAGAGGAAGATACGTCAGAATTACATAGACTTGCTATAGGTAGAGGAGAGGGAAACGACCACTCAGTTATCTAGTGGAGTGCAGTGCGTAGGCCTGTGTCACGTTGCTTACCTGCTGCTACAGTACAGTATGGAGGAATCTAAAAGACGGAACATAACATTTAACCATTTACAGCTCGAACTTCAATGTGACCTAAGGGCTAAAGATCGTTTGAATAATACTACTAGCCTGGTTGAGTTTTACAAGACTAAACATTAGCAATAATATACACGACTACACCGGCTGGCTGTGAAAATGATTGCTATGTTTGGCTTAACATTTATATTTGTGAGCAACTGTTTTCTATAATCAACTTTAATAAAGGCAGACATCGAACATCTGCAACTGATGTTTCATTACGATCAGTAGGCTACTGTTCCTTTCAGCTGCCAACAGCATAAAACCTCGTTTTGATGTACTGATAAATAAAAATATAACAAAATGATATTATACATTTAAGTAGCTATGGAATTTCTATTATTTCTGTAAAATAAATATTTCTTTATTAATTAATAATAGTCCAATATAGTTTTGCAAACACTGAACGGGAATTCATTTCATAAACTCTCGTAATAGTACTTCCTTTTGTGTATATTTTGTACGAGATCACCCCTTCTTCCAGTCCACCCTTATACAGAGCGCAGCTAATATCTGCATTCCGCTCATGAGCTGTGAGCCGGCTCGGAGAGCGCAAACCTTGTGCAGGCCTGATTTAGATTTTTCCGCAATATTAATATTATTAGCTTTCGATTGAGACATCACACAACCTCACAGGATGTATAGTTTTCATAAAATTTTCCGCCACAATTCAAATTAAATATAATAGATCTTTACACTATTACTGGCCGTGCACTAAAATTACTCTTGCCTCAACCCTGTTACTTATTTAAAAAGAGAATACAATTAACAAAGAAAGAAACCACTAAAAAAATTGTTTTCAATGTTAAAAGTAAGGGGCTTGGTCAAAACACTGCTGTGCGTATTCTTAAATGTTTATATTCTAGTAGTACAGACCCGTTAAAGAAGACGAACGCAAGTCGACTGAATGTAAAAGTATTTTTTTTTCAATGTTAAGTAACCATATTACACAGGTGTAGAGGAATTAAGTGTATTTTGCTTGATCGTGTGACAGGGAACGGTATTTTAATGAAAAACGAGAAATACATGGTGTTTATTTTCACATTTCCTTTCAAAAACGAATTAAAGTTTTCATATTTTCTTTATCTTATTTGTAAGATCGAAATTATTACTATCAAGGTAAAAAGTCAGCTGTGTTTAAACATAGCTTAGAAGTCACTTGAATATAAATAATAATAATTATTGTTCCTTTATTATTTTATTATTAGTATCATTTTTGTTTTCTTTGAAGTTTCAAACTGTGCATAGTTATAGTACGAATGACCGTGAAAATGGACTGAAATTTGGACTCTCACTTTGAGAGAGGAACAGAGATTAAGGGTGTTTGAGAATAAGGTTCTTAGGAAAATATTTGGGGCTACAGGAGAATGGAGAAAGTTACACAACGCAGAACTGCACGCATTGTATTCTTCACCTGACATAATTAGGAACATTAAATCCAAATGTTTGAGATGGGCAGGGCGTGTGGCGCGTATGGGTGAATCCAGAAATGCATATAGAGTGTTAGTTGGAAGACCGGACAGAAAAAGACCTTTGAGGAGGCCGAGACGTAGATGGAAGGATAAAATTAAAATGGATTTGATGGGGGTGGGATATGATAATAGAGACTGGATTAATCTTACACAGAATAGGGATCAATGGCGGACTTATGTGAGAGCGGCAATGAACCTGCGGGTTCCTCAAAAGCCATTTGTAAGTAAGTATTATTATTATTATTATTATTATTATTATTATTATTATTACTGAGCCAATGCTAATTTTAATATTTTCTAACATATAATAGAATATAAGCATTCAGTTTTGTATTTACAAGATTTTACACTGCCTCCAGTTTTTACGAAATAGTAAAATTATGCAATAATATATATATATAAAACAATACTAGAAATAAGCGATATTTTTGAAGTGTCACATACACTGAAATTTAGGTGAAATACATCCTGTTTCTGTGAATTCTTTTCACAAGTGATACATTTGTAACATGCGTGCGTTTTAATAGAATCACTAATATTTTCAAAGCCGAACTAATTTATAAATGTTTTAACACACAAATTCAATTATAATTTCATTTGTTAGGTATAATGGATAATAATCTAAAGCGCTCTGCTTTTTATAGCGGCTGCAGAATTCAATTTCAAATTAAAAATCATATGAATGGATCTGAACATTGGCAGTAAAGGCAATCCTATTACGAACGCAACGTTGCAGGACTGATACAGGGTTTAGTGCTCTGTAATAAATTATGTAAAAGTTTCATCAAAATTTTCACTTTCTTGTTGCATTTAGTAATCCTGTAATCTCTGTTACTCCTAAATAGCGAACATGTTTTATGTAGTACCTATTAACAAACGCGAGCTGATATCCCTGAAGTCCATTAAAACCGTGAAAAAAATATTGATACAAATTTTTGAATAGGAAAGGTTTACACACCAGCCCAGTACACGGCCTGGAACACGTCGTCAGTATCATATCTGATCTGCTACAGCTTTTCATAATTAAGAGTGAGGGTTACAGGTAATGCCGCCTATCTTATGTTGACAGTTCTTATACTTTGTTTAAGTTTAGATTATTCGTCATGTAAAATAAATGCACGTTGACCTTCATTCCAGTTCGCTTTGCTATCCAGCTTGTGTAAAGTGAAGGGATTCGTAGCCCGTGCCTTGGAATCGAGTGGGGTGAAAAACGAGAGCCAATCATGGGATAGAAGTGCAACTTCCTTACGTAAGGGGTAAACTAACTGAACAAAGTATTATACAGAGGGTCCGGCCTTAATATTTCACACAAGGAACAATTCACCCAAGAAAACTCATCCAAGAATATTAATCCAAAGATAATTCGCCCAACATATTCCATTCTTTCCCTCACCCTAGGAACATTAATGCGACAATATTCCCATATCCATATCCATGGTAATATGTTAATATTTCTATTTTGTATACAGTTTTAAATTACTACTTGCTCATACATCAGTACACAGTTTTAAATTTCCAGTTGCTCATAAATGGTCTAATGGGTGACCAGAGAGAAATAAATCATACAAAGTGAACGAAATGGAATAATTTTGGTTCACAGAGGATATCTATACAACTTGCACTCAAGAAATTCTAAACGAACGAACAAACAAACAAACAAACAAAAAACAAACAAACAAACAAATAAAAAAATTAATAAATACATATATAAATAAATGAATAAATAGATAAATAGATAGATAGAATAATAAATCAATAAGCAAATTAAATAAATAAATAAATAAACATACAAAGCAATGGAACACAGACAAGAAAAATAAATGTATTAATAATAAACAAAGGAATAAATAAGATTTTACGAAATCGCCAGTATAACAACAACGCTCGAAATAAATAAATAAATACATAAATAAATAAATAAGCAAATTAAATAAATAAACAAACATATAAAGCAATGGAACACAGATAAGAAAAATAAATGTATTAATAATAAACAAAGGAATAAATCAGATTTTACGAAATCGCCAGTTTAATAACAACGCTCGAAATTTATGTATACATTTTTTCTGTACTTTTACTCTATTGTATTTGTTTAATGCATTTTATGATAGGTTTCTTTATTTCCTCTTTTATTTTCTTCTTTGCATGTTTCTTATTTATATCCATACACGTTCATAAATATCCAGTACACTTTGGCAGTCTTGGAAGGCTTTTAATAACATAAATGTTTTATTATTATTATTATTATTATTATTATTATTATTATTATTATTATTATTATTATTATCATTATTATAATTATTATTATTATCATTATGATTATTATTATTATTATTATTATTATTATTATTATTATTATTATTATTATTATTATTATTATTATATATAAGAGTGAGAAATGAAAATGGAGACATTAAGCACAGGAATAAAGGAGAAACAGAAATATAACTGAAAAGGGAAGAAACAAAAAATTCAAAGAATACGAGGTAGAAAGAGAGAGAGAAATTAAGAGGGGACGAAAGAAATAAGACATAAAGCTACAACAAAGGAAAGGAAAAAAAGGAGAAAATTGAAGAAGAAAAAAAAATAACAAGAAATAATGACAACAAGAAAAGGAAAGTAAAGAACAGATAAACAGAATAAGCAGAATTAACAAAACGAGGGATACAACAAGACATGAGGCAAGAAAGAAAGATGGAAAGGTAGAACTACTAATCAAATAAAAGTGTGAGAAAGAGGTGAAAAAATAGTGTTAAAGAAAGTGAAGAAAAGGAATAGGTGTGAAGAAAGTAGTAAAGAAGAAAATAGATGAAAATAAAGAAATGGAGAAATTTTGATAATTGGAAAGTAAGAAACAAGAAAAATGGGAAGAGTAAGAATAAAATAAGAGATAAAGAAGGAAAGCTAGTGCAAGAAAAAGGAAAAAAAAAGGCAAAAACGCCGATAGTAAGGAAAGAATGCATATAGATACAGGTAGTAATTTCATTAAAAAATAAGCATGACAAAACGGGGAAGGAGAATTGTAATCAAATTCCACACGCGTCAAGTAGCACTTCATACCGCAGATCTCCTTCGAAAAGGATTATTGCAACACAATTTGCGAATCACTGGCTCACTGGAGTCATTTTGTATTAATAACAACAACGTGGTCACTAGTGCCACGCATGTGGCATGTCGTTCAGTCATTGCTGTGCATATAAATACAGTATATACAAATAGTTGACGCAGGGCAATCGAGAGCGGTCGTATATTTAGAAACACTTGCCGCGACCTTCAGGACGCTGCGCACCTGTCGGGTCTCTAATTTTAATCCTTAACTTCACATGCTTACTCCTGTTTTAAATTACATTTCTTCACAGGCTTGGAGTATAAGAATTAAAATAAAATTTCATTAACCAAAACCTACCCTCAGTACACTTCGCCATTTCCAAGCTGAAGTATAATAATAATAATAATAATAATAATAATAATAATAATAATAATAATAATAATAATAGTAATAATAATGTTTATTGCGAGAAAAATGTAATAGAAAAAAATTGTAAATATACAAAATTCTAGCACTCTCCCGAAAGTGTGTGTTCTCGTGCTCAGGGAAGGATTCGATACATAGGTCTAATAAAGTTACATACATAAATTCGAATAAAATAACAAATACTGACTTAATTACTTACAAATGGCTTTTAAGGAACCCGCAGGTTCATTGCCGCCCTCATATAATCCAGCCATCGGTCCCTATCCTGTGCAAGATTAAACCGGTCTGTACCTTCATATCCCACCTCCCTCAAATCCATTTTAATATTATTCTCCCATCTACGCCTCGGCCTCTCCAAAGGTATTTTTCCCTTCGGCCTCCCAACTAACACTCTATATGCATTTCTGGATTCGCCCATACGTGCTAACTTACATGCCCTGCCCATCTCAAACGTCTGCATTTAATGTCAAGTGAAGAATGCAATGCGTGCAGTTCTGCGTTGTGTAACTTTCTCCATTTTCCTGTAACTTAATCCCTCTTAGCTCCAGATATTTTCCTAAGAACCTTATTCCCAAACACTCTTAATCTCTGTTCCTCTCTCAAAGTGAGAGTCCAAGTTCCACAACCATACAGAGCAACCGGTAATATAACTATTTTATAAATTCTAACTTTCAGACTTTTTGACAGCAGACTAGATGACAAAAGCTTCTGAACCGAATGACAGGCATTTCCCATATTTTTTCTGCGTTTAATTTCCTCCCGAGTGTCATTTATATTTGTTACTGTTGCTCCAAGATATTTGAATTTTTCCACCTCTTCGAAGGATAAATCTCCAATTTTTATGTTTCCATTTCGTACAATATTCTGGTCACGAGACATAATCATAATTATACTTTGTCTTTTCGGGATTTACTTCCAAACCAATCGCTTTATTTGCTTCAAGTAAAATTTTTAGAATAGCAGAGAAAATAGATACGTGATTGTAACGAGAAATTGAAGCCTTTCTAAATGATTATTATCATTATTATTATTATTATTATTATTATTATTATTATTATTATTATTATTATCGTTATTATTATTATTGCCATCGTCAGCATAATGTGCATAGCCTAATGAGGGATGGACCACCTTTCATAAAGATAGATCGTATCATTACAGGAGCATATTTTACAAAGGTATGGTGTTGTACATTACAAATTACTGATGAAAGATGTTGTGAAATATGTTGTTGTAGGTATCTTTCTGTTCCACGAAAGAATTAAAGTGGTGTTGTACATTACCAATGAATCGTAAGGCTACGGCGCGACGTCACTTTCTTAGTCATAACATGGCCAACATTGAACATAAATGCATGTTTAACATGAGTTTAATATAGCAATTCCTTTGTTTTTTAGAACTTTGAACATGTATTTATATTAGGCAATTGTCAAGATGGCCATGACTAGACCATGATAATCACGTGACTTCGATTCGTGCCGAAGCCTTTCTCGTTAGCCACGGAATCGCTTTTAGTGACATCATATCAATAAACATACTACGTCATAAGATAAAGTAGCTGGTTATCTTCGTATTTCATTCATCGAATTAGGTTATGTTTGTCTCTTTAATCGCAAAGTAATTTAAGATAGGTTATACAGCAAAGATTCGTAGATTCCACGAATTTTGTAACCCTGTAATGTTATTTATTTTAGATTACATGTTTAATAATGAAAATTGTACTTCCTTATTATTATTATTATTATTATTATTATTATTATTATTATTATTATTATTATTATTATTATTATTATTATCATCATATTCTTCCGCGATCCCACAATAATGCTCCTTGGTAGTTTCCTATATTAAGCAACAGATGTCACTAATAACTATCTTCACCCCCAAAACTTAATTGTTACGAAATTACGAACGCTGCATACTTAATGAAATAGTGACAAAACAAATGTTTTTTTTCTTCTTAACGAAATATGTAGAAGTATGAAAATATATTCTATAGCACATATTTATCAAAATATATCTTAACTAGTGGCTTGTGCAGCAAATGCTGCTGCAAACTAAGTTCGTTAGACGTTCAAATAAAAATTTTTCAGATTTATTTTCAATGAAGAATGCTTGTCTTTTTGATAGTTATTTGTTATTTGCTTCCAAAATAATGAAACATACTCCCTCTGAATGGATTTTTTTAGGCCAAATACTTTTTCTTGAACCTATCCAACTTCAGTTTTTGAGTTTCAACGCGAAAACGCAAGTATCAATGTCAGGACGATAGCAATAGCTATTTCAGGTCATTGTGGATTGTAGGCAAAAGTTAAAAAAATGTCAGGTTTGCTAAGCTTTCGAACAATAGCATTTTCGTATAGCTGCTGCATGTAGAACTTGAAATGTAGAGCGCAAAATCATTTTATCCTTCTAAGAGATCTTGCTGAAATGATCTGGAGACTACAAAATTTTCTAGCCCTCTTATTTTATTAGTAAGTAATACCATTTTTTCTTTTTTTGCGCTCTCTCGAGCAATACTGAAGACAATGACACATATCAATATCTACACTACACCGCCATTAAGTATATGAAAAAAGACCCAACCCCACTGGGTTAATAAGTATAAAAATATTTGATTTTTAATAACAATATTATTATCTTACTTATGTTTTGTAGTTTTATATATAGCAGCCACTCAGTAAATTATAGAAATGAAGATCTAAATTAAGATATTCTCTACATTTACTTACATAACCTCAGAACGTTTCACTTTCATGTCATCAATATAGCATCAATATTATTATTTACAATTAATGAAGAACAGACGCATCATGATATTAACTGTGATAATATTTAATTTCTAATGGTAATAATGTCATCAAACCACCTCAAGTTTCGTACATTTGAATATCCAATACACAGCTGTGCTTAGAAAATTATACACTGCAGAATCAGTTTTTAATAACAAATTGAATTGAGCTCTAAATATGTCGGCAATCCTGCAGGTCATGGCCTTCGTGTAATAGCCTATTGTTTATTGTAGTGTGTGTTTTGTTCTGAAATTCAATCAAGTCGGCCGTGATTGAATAAAATTAGTTCTCAAAACTGACAACAGATGGATTTTGGAAAATAGGAAAATTATGTAGGAAAATTGACATTTCATTGAAAATTACTATTTTTCCGAAAAACTTCGGGTTCCAAGCTTCAAAATGAGGGGCCATTTATTAAAATCCGTTCAGCCGTTTTCCCGTAATTTCCATTACCAGTTCAAATTATATATATAGATATTATGAAATGCATATATTTAAATCGCATTGGTACAATCATGTAGTGTATTAGTCTCCTTTCATTGGTAGAGAATAGGGTAAAGGTTGGTAATTTTCTGATATAAGTAATATTGTGATAGTTATTTTGAGAATTTATTACAATTTTATTGAACGAGAGAAGAATCTGTTTTGTGCAACAACTTGTCCACGAATATTAGTACAATCATGTAGTGTATTAGTCTCTTTTCATTGGTAGAGAATAGGGTAAAGGTTGGTAATATTCTGATATAAGTAGTATTGTGATAGTTATTTTGAGAATTTATTACAATTTTATTGAATGAGAGAAGGACCGGTTTTGTAGAACAACTTGTCCACGAACATTGGTACAATCATGTAGTGTATTAGTCTCCTTTCATTGGTAGAGAATAGGGTAAAGTTTGGTAATATTCTGATATAAGTAATAATGTGATAGTTATTTTAGAGCATTTATTACAATTTTATTGAACGAGAGAAGGACCGGTTTGTGCAACAACTTGCCCACGAACATTGGTACAATCATGTAGTGTATTAGTCTTCTTTCATTGGTAGAGAATAAGGTAAAGGTTGGTAATATTCTGATATAAGTAATATTGTGATAGTTATTTTTGAGAATTTATTACAATTTTATTGAACGAGAGAAGGACCGGTTTCGTGCAACAACTTGTCCACGAACATTCCTTTGATATGTTGACGCAAGAAACCGATCTTCCTCTCGCTCAGTAAAATTGTAATAACACAATATTACTCATATCACAATATTACCAACCTTTACCGTACTTGACAATTCACTAGTGAGTTACAAATACTAGTACATTTGTGGAACACAATCATGAAACTTCACTGGTAATTTGTAAGTATGGAATGGTAAAGTACTATTGTAGGAAAGTCTTTTGTGGAACAGGAACTCTAGTAATTTTACTATTTACTAGAGAATGTAATTATAATGTAAACACCATACCTTTTGTGGAATAGGCCCGTGGTTATGAAAGCAAAGAAAATAACATTACGTTAATGCAGTTTTTTATAAGCAAAGGGATCTTTATCTGTATGGAGAACGTTATCGCTTAGACAGATCTATGTACGAGTGAAAACGAGGGGTTCTTTAATTTTAATTAATTCCGGAGGGATTTTTTTTTAGTTACGGAAATATGAATTTCCTGTCTGGCCAACTCGTGAATTCATCCCTGCTCTCAAATTTAACAACTTTATTTCCTCTTACCTCCCTCGCTATTTCATTTAAGAAAATGATGTAATGCACAGAGTGTGTAATTACTTAAGGTTTTATCAGATGGAGGTAGCCAGTCAGACGTAACGTACATACTGTCTGCAACACACGAGAACGTCTTCATGGGGGTTACTAAGTTAGATATGGTGAGGAGGGGCATTTTGGTTAGGGTCAGTGGTGCAGAACTTCTATTTCTTTTTGTTCACTCAAAATAAATTATGTTGTTATTACACTATTGCAGGAAACATAAAAAGTAAAGAATTAGGCCTATACAAATATTAGCATTACACATCTATTATAGTCCGCGTCACCGTTTTTGGCCTGTGAAATAAGTAATGGGATCGTTAAGTGCAAGAGTTTTACCTTTGCCGCATTCAGTCTGAGAAATGTGTTTGGCAAATGGCTGATGTGACGTGTATAGGATGTGGTACCATTCTCAGCTGCACTAGCAACATGCTCACAAACTGGGCACTATACTCTAGGACACACGCCAAAAACGCTGGCGCCAGCTGTACAGACCTGAAGAACTGTAGCTCGTCAGAGCGACTGCCTTCGTACCCCTTATACTCCCCCCTTTTCTACCAGTGTGGTCATGGCGTTCTAGTTGCGCTCGGCTATATCAACATTAATCCTCGTGGCGGCAGGTACACAATACGCGTACTGCAGTTTGAAGAGAACTGAAACATGGCAAAATCTAAACTCGTGAAGAAATACTACTTCCGAAGGAAATGGGAATATCATTGTTTTGCTGTTGAAGAATATGAAGGAATTGTTTGTTTACCGTGTCCCATCCAATTTATTTATACTCGTCATGTCAATATTAAACGGCATTTAAGTCCATATTAAGAATTATGGAATAGACAAGCTTTCGGGTAAGTTTATTATTACGAACTATATATTGGATACTTACTTATGGCATATTTATTCTGCGTTTAATTTCCTCCCGAGTATCATTTATATTTGTTACTGTTGCTCCAAGATATTTGAATTTTTCCATCTTTTCAAAAGATAAAATTCCAATTTTTATATTTCCGTTTCGTACAATATTCAGGTCATGAGACATCATCATATACTTTATCTTTTCGGTATTTACTTCCAAACCTATCTCTTGTATATTGATTATTTAGGCCTATTTATATATCGTTAAATTAAGGACATCACTCCTTGTGTTCATTTTGTATTGAAATGAATAGTAACATTTATATTAACTTTCAAGGTTCATTACTTAAATGCTGCAAATTTATGTTTCCGTAGGTGATGAAAGGAGAAAAGGTTTGGAAAATCTAAAGCAGTTTTATGCAAAGAAATCTAAAAAAAAAAAACTATACCGACAGAAAATCTAGCATAATCGCAAACATTGAAACGACAGAACGCATTATAAATACAATGACTTTATTAAAATCTTTTTTTAAAATTACAGTGCCGCCACTGATAGATCTCCCTACAAGGAAAAAATGTCAACAACTCTACGTAGAAATCAATCATCCCCAATAGAAGTGGAGTGAGGCTGACGTCATATTTCCCCTACTTACGGGTTCTGCAGGCCTGATCTATTACACGGAAACTTGGGAAAACTACTCATAGAGAGGGACGAGGAATTTTAGCTAATATAATTAAGATGTGCGTAGAAGTAATGCTAAAAATTGGCATTGACTGCGGCGCGAAACACTGATAAGTACGATACAATGTTGGGAAGCGCTTTTTACAAAACTGAGGAGAAGTTCGAAATACGAGCAGAGCGATTTTCTAATGCACTTCACAAACGTGTATTATACAACATTTTTTGCACGATCATACTTTTAAAATTGCAAATAGGCCTACAATATATGTTGTGCGAGATCGTGCGTATTTGCTTGGTTTCCGCACAATAACCAATCCGCGGAAAGTCTAAAATTCCACATTCAGTATTCCCAACCTAACACAAACATAACAATTTCCCTCTTTTTAACGCTTAAGTGACATATTGATTTTACTGCTTTAGGCTTTTAACATATTATTATTAGAGACGTTCAATATAGTAATAATTATAAATTGGAAACTTACCACTGCAATTTCACCTAAATTGCACTGTTAATTATTGTTTTTAAATATTTGCAAAAATTAAGTAAAATCTACAACTCCACTAAAGTTACTGCATTCGTGATGCAAGTAAAATTAAGGAAGCCGTGAAAAAATCAACAAGATTCCAGACTCATCATAGACTGGAGGGGGGAGGAAGACAGACGTATATCACGGCCTGCCGGAGTATAGTAAACACAGAAAACATTTTAAAGCAACAATGTTGAAGATAGATATTTTTGTTTTGCAAATTTGCAGTCATTGAACTGAAACCAAGATGGAGGTTTCATTGCAACTAATTAGAAATTCCTCTTTCAGATATGTAATAAACGATCTTCGCACAAAATAATGTACGATACACGAGCGGTATGTTTTCTTTGAATTCTCGGAAATTAAAAAAGCTCAACTACGTTTCGCTTTTTCAAACTTTTCCTCGAACATGAAAACTTCAACATACTGCTCTTGTAACGCATATTACTATTGCATTGAAAATTTATAGCAATATTATACCAAAGCTTTCGAAAAACTATATTGTCATGGTAACTAAGTAACAATAAGTGCACTGTAATGGGTCTGTCGCTGTATAGATTTGTGTTATGAAGAATGCTTTCCCTAGCAACAAGTTTCTATGTGGAAATTCTAACTTTCAAGACCTAGCAATAGCTGTAAATACAACAGAAAACACAATCGTACAAAAAATATTACGCTGGTATATAAATTTATAGGATGAATTTGCGATATAGGCCAATAACGTTTCAGAACCGCCTTAACATCAACCAATCACAGTTGTATTTCTTGATAAGACGCCTCGTACAATACTTCACAGAAAATCAAGAAATGCCACCAGAATTTAACTTTGAAAATTGCGTTTTCAATAACTGTAACTTCAAGTAATAAACAAATGTCTGTAAAAACCTTACATGTTTTTATTCTGTTAATGTAACATTCCAGCTTATCTTACTTTTGAGGTTAAGTATTGTTGATTCGTATTTCCGCTCTGAGTAAATGGCAATAGTATTTAGTATGCCGTGATAGATAGCAGTTTGGTTTTGAACTCCATTACAAGGAAACATAATAATGTCTTATTGCTGTGTTTTGTAATAATTATTATCATTTACGTAAGTAATTCGGTTTTTCAAGTTATTTAATCTTATTCGTTGAATAATCTTAGAAATAATAAAAAAGATGAAACAGCACTTGTGCAATTACCACAAATAAATGACATCCGAAAAGAAGTAAAACAGACAGTTTAGCTCGGTTCGTCGGGAACAAGCGCATCAGATATGCTTGCGTTCATAGATAGATTGCCCAAACATTTATGCTACGTGATACTATGCTCAATACCAGAGCAGACTTGTGTTTTAGCTTATGGGACAGTAGATTTTCTGCTTACAACTTATAAAGTTAATAACATATTCCCTTTTCAAGTGCGAGTACAAGTGCAAACGTATGTTCTTTAATTTTTAACGTTGTTCGGTAAGGTAGCTCAATGACAACCCACGAGTTCACACTAGAACATAGAATGTTTATCTATGAATTTAGATACGATATAAAAGAATTTACAAAAATTACGGAAATGTAATTTTTGGGTGTGAATAACTATCTCGTGAAGAGATATCGGACGAATACCACTTTGAACAACTCTTCAACACAGGCAAATATTCATTATGAAACGGAAATATAATCGTGAGAGAATGTTATAATTAATCCAAATTACGTGCGTAAAAACACGTGAGAGGATTAATAATGACACAGTCTACGAAGCTATGCATTCATGTTTGATGCGCGTGTTCGAGGCCGGGAAACAACCTAAACGCTATGTATAAGACAAATGTCGATAAAAAATTCTTCAAGAAGGACGCAGTAGAAACATCGATATAAGAAAGTACGAAAAGGATGCCCTTTATCACCCACTCTGTTCAACAGCTATTTGGAGGATTTAGTGAAGAACTCTTTTCAGAACATGGGAGGAGTGATGGTAGGAGAAAGAAGAATAAAGTGCATAAGATTTGCTGATGATATGGCGTTGTTAGCAGAAGAGTAGACGATATTAAGGGATATGCTACTGGAGCTAAATAATGACTGTGAGCAGTATGAGATAAAGATAAATGCCAACAAGACAAAGACCATGATTATCGGAAGAAAAATAGAGAAGGTAAACGTGCGAATTCTAATTGAGAAAGTAGAGCAAATGGACAGCTTCAAATACTTGGAGTTACTATAAGCAGTAACATGAGCTGCTGCCAAGAAGTCAAAAGAAGAATAACAATGAAAGAGGAAGCTTTTAAAAGAAAAAGGAGTATCTTCTGCGGACCTCTGGAAAAATAACTAAGGAACAGACTACTGAAGTGCTTCGTGTGGAATGTGGTATAATATGGGACAGAAACATGGACATTACGATGAAGTGAAGAAAAACGATTAGAAGCATTTGAAATGTGGATATGGAGAAGAAAGGAGCGTGTGAAGTGAACAGACAGAATGACAAATGAAGCTGTGCTAGAAAGAGTGGGTGAAGAGAGAATGATGCTAAAACTGATCAGGAAGAGAAAAAGGAATTGGTTGGGTTAATGGCTGAGAAGAAACTAACTTACCTACTGAAGAATACACTGGAAGGAATGTTGAACGGGTGAAGAGCTCGGGAGAGAAGAAAGTATCAGATGACAGACGACATTAAGATATATGGATCATACATGGAGACTAAGAGGAAGGCTGAAAATAGGAAAGATAGGGGAATTCTGGATTTACAGTGAAAGACCTGTCCTTGGGCAGAGAATTATGAATGAATGAAGACTATACTTACTTACTGGCTTTTAAGGAACCTGGAGGTTCATTGCCGCCCTCACATAAGCCCGCCATAGGTCCCTATCCTGAGCAAGATCAATCCAGTCTCTATCATCATATCCCACCTCCCTCAAATCCATTTTAATATTATCTTCCCATCTACGTCTCGGCCTCCCCAAAGGTCTTTTTCCCACCGGCCTCCCAACTAACACTCTATATGCATTTCTGGATTCACCCATACGTGCTACATGCCCTACCCATCTCAAACGTCTGGATTTAATGTTTCTAATTATGTTAGGTGAAGAATACAATGAGTGCAGTTCTGTGCTGTGTAACTTTCTCCATTCTCCTGTAACTTCATCCCTCTTAGCCCCAAATATTTTCCTAAGAACCTTATTCAGAACCTTGTCACAAAGTATTAGGGGCTGCAAGACAACAAACACCTTTAAGAACAGCTTAAAAGATAACCTTATCAGCATTTCACTCCAATCGTACTGATTTAAAATATCACTGACTACATTGTTACATTTTTCTTTAGACATTGTGCTGTATTTTAATTGTCTCATAATAATCTCTTTCTATTATCTAATATTATTTGAAATATATTAACATTCTAGGTATTTTAGTTTAATTCTGCTACACAGTTTATTTCAGTGTTTAAGTAATAGTTCATAGTATTTTGTTGTTTAATTTGTAAATAACACTTGTATACATGTAACTCTCACCTAAATCAAATTGTTGAATTCTTTGTAAGTTCATGGATATGTACTGTATATACACTTTGTGCTGGTTGAGTGGAAGAGAAGGCCTTACGGCCTTAACTCTGCCAGGTAAAATAAATCATTATTATTATTATTATTATTATTATTGTTATTATTATTGTTATTATTATTATTATTATTATTATTATTATTATTATTATTATTATTATTCTCAAACAACCTTAACCTATGTTCCTCTCTCAAAGTGAGAGTCCATGTTTCACAACCATAAAGAACAACCGGTAATATAATTGTTTTATAAATTCTAACTTTCAGATTTTTTGACAGCAGACTGGATGATAAAATCTTCTCAACCGAATAATAACAGGCATTTCCCATATTTATTCTGTGTTTAATTTCCCCCCGAGTATAATTTATATTTGTTACTGTTGCTCCCAGGTATTTGAATTTTTCCACCTCTTCAAAGGATAAATTTCCTATTTTTATTTTTCCATTTCGTACAATATTCTCGTCACGAGACATAATGAATGAAGACTATAAATTACTATTTTATTCTTTTACTATTTTGAGGTATTTTAATATCAGAGATCTGTATTTTTTTCAATATTTAAATACAAAAGAAATGTTAGAAATACAGGGTTTGAAAAAACAAGAAACCAAAACGAATTGAAGTTCATAAACATCGATCTGTGATGTTATGGTTAATACGTTTTGAAATGGATTCAGTTTTCGTTGAAGGAATACCAAACTAAAATTCTCGCATTTCAGTAATGCACACGGAAGAAAATGAAACTAGAGACAGCAATTTGAATGTCAGAGTTCTGACGTCACTAATTCCCGCAGAATGAAGTCAGCACAAGTTCCGTGGCACAGGCGGAGAAACTTGTAATGGCTCGTGTGACTTCGCCCCATCAGCATAAACGGATAAGAGAGCAACTTCCTAAGAGCAATCCATTCATATAAACTGCACAGTGCACACACGTCTCGGATTTCTAATATGAGGAATATGATCATTAGGCCCGGGGCTTAATTGCTGTGCTGTAATCTCGAGGCAATCAGCTCGCTACATCTGACTTCACTTCTCCGCCATTATGCTTCCATCTCCTTCTCCCTTCTTTTTTTTTCTTTGCTCGTTTCCAAGCGTCTTACATTACTCCTCGTTCTTCACACTGAGACTACTGAGTGAAGTTGGTAATTTATCACCACCACCATTATTATTATTATTATTATTATTATTATATTATTATTATTATTATATCTTGGTAGAAAAATGGAGACATACTAGTATAGCAGACATTTGAACTTTCAGGGGGGCAGACAACGCAGAGCTGCACGCATTGTATTCTTCACCTGACATAATTAGGAACATTAAATCCAGACGTTTGAGATGGGCAGGGCATGTAGAATGTATGGGTGAATCCAGAAATGCATATAGAGTGTTAGTTGGGAGGCCGGAGGAAAAAAGACCTTTGGGGAGGCCGAGACGTAGATGGGAAGATAATATTAAAATGAATTTGAGGGAGGTGGGATATGATGACAGAAACTGGATTAATCTTGCTCAGGATAGGGACCAATGGCGGGCTTATGTGAGGGCGGCAATGAACCTCCGGGTTCCTTAAAAGTAAGTAAGTAAGTAAGTAAGACTGTAATTCTGACCATTATTTGGTAACTGGGGAATTAAGAGAAAGATTATCAGTAGCCAAGCGAGTAGAGCAACAAGTTAATATAAGTAGATTCAATATCCTGAAATTGAACCACGAGGAAACTAAGCAACATTATCAGGTCGAAATTTCAAATAGGTTTGCCACTTTAGAAAGCTCCGACGAAGTTGAGAAAGTGTTAGATGTTAATAGCTTCTTCTTCTGCCAATATACAGTTTTGGGTTGTTTCCCGTCTGTGAACTACAAATGAAGAGTCCACTGCAAGAATGACGGATGTCATTTGGAATACATTTCGCAGGAGAAGCAATTGAAAGTTTGAAATGCTTAGCGCTCAAAGCTTAACTGTGATTTTCCGATCATTACTGGACAATGACTATCAGTGTTAATTCCATATAACTCTCTATGTACATTCTATATGTCTTAAGCTATGCATTGACAGTCTTGGCTCATTTTCGACAAGAAAGTGACATCCATCATTCTTGCAGTGGACTCAAGTGGAATTGGTCCGTTCAACGTCGGTGATGTCTGCCTAAATCTCTTCGTCCTCGTGGATGGTAATACGATAGTCTCTTTGGTAAATGATATTCAGGCATCCTAAGAAGGTGGTTTCTCAATTTAAGTTGATAATGTTGGACGTCTGTGGTCATCCCCTCAACTTCCCACTGATTTCTTATGTTTTCTCTCCTAATGCGGTCCCGCAAGATAACACCTGTCAGTGATCGTAGAAATCTCATTTGTGATGCGTTGACTCTATTTATTTCCTTTTGCCGCAGTGTCCAACATTCACTGCCATATAACAGAGCTGGTTTTGATATTATTTTGTGAAATCGGATTTGGACCTCTTTTCGCATTTGTTTTCCAAAGTTCCTTCTCAAGGTACCATTTAATTGATTATATTTCAATATATTTTTATTTATGTCTTTTTGATAATTATACAAAGAAATATGACTTCCTAAATATACAAAATCTGTCACTTGTTCTACTACTTTGTTATCAACCACTATTTTTGCCCGTAGAAGGTTTTTGCCATAAACTGCTATTACTTTTGTCTTTTCGGTTGATATTTTCATATTGTATTCTTTTAAAACCATCTGTAGTTTAAAAACAGAGCGTTGCAATTCTTCTTCAGTTTATGCAAACAAAACTTGGTCATCTGCGTATGGGGAAATATCAGAGATAGTATCAAAATTGCAGCTGAGCATTATGAAACTAAGAAAAAGAAACCGTGGTTTGATGAAGATTGTTCCATGATATTAAAAAGAAGGAAACAGGCAAAATTGAAATTCTTACAGGATCCAGTTGAGGCGAATAGAATAATTATTTCAATGAAAGACGGGAAGCAAGTCGTACACTTAGGAATAAACAGAGAGATTATTTGAAGGAAAAACTGAATGAGGTAGAAACAAATAGTAAGAACAAAAACATTCGAGATTTATATAAGGCTATAAAGGAATTTAAGAATGGACATCAGGCAAGGGTAAACGTGATCAAGGATGAGAATGGTGACTTGCTCGCAGACTCTCATTCAATCCTGAACAGATGGAAAAACTATTTTGGGCAACTACGAAATGTACATTGACCAAATAGAAACGATCGGGACGAAAATTCAAATACAAATTTGCTGAGCCATTTATACCCGAACCCACACTTTCAGAAGTCAAAATTGCGACAGAAAATCTGAAAATGTACAAGTCTCCAGGTATCGATCAAATTCCAGCAGAATTAATACAAGAAGAATTAATACAGAATACTAAGAAGAATGCTTTTCCTAGCAACAAGTTTCTGAAATGTTCGTGGTGCAACGTTTCACTGTGTTTTCAGTATTTTACAACGATTTCCATTACTGTGATCAGTACAGAGAGTAATTTCAAGTATGCTTATATTTCTTTATCATTTCTTAATATAATATTTTATAGTAAGTTTCATGAATATTAGACATCTGATATGTCATTTTCATAACTTACTTAAGGAGGTCTTGATAGTACGGTATGCAGCTAGATGAGGTTTGTTGCCTGATATGTCTAGCACATAGCAATGTTGCATTGGCTGTTATAGCTTCGGATTGAAGAATTAAAAAAAAATATATATAAATCTTGATTACACAACTTTTAACACTGTATCACTTCGCAATATATCACTTCGCAATATGTATGGTAAGACTTTCCTGTGTTAAATTTCAACGTACCTCGTTTACATGTTTCGACCTATTTATGGGTCATCTTCAGAACTGGTCGTTGTTGGTCTTGGCGCCACTTGTTCTGTTTCCTGTGAGGGTGTGTTCCTGTGGTATAGTGTAGAGTCAAAGAGTGTGTGTGTTTTGAAGTTGAGTTGTGTGTTGAGAATTTCGTTGGGGTGTGTTTTCGTGTGTCTGTATATTTAATATTGTTCTAGTGTGTTTAGTTTCTGGCTTTTTGGTTGAATGTGTAGCATTTCCATGTCTGTGTTGATGTCTCTGTGGGTGTGGTTAGCATTTGTGATGTGTTCTGCATATGTGGAGGTGTTTTGTAATTTTGTTATGGCTGTGATATGTTCTTTGTAACGTGTTTGAAACGATCTGCCTGTTTGTCCTATGTAGAAGTTGTTGCAGGTTTTACATTTGAGTTTGTACACGCCTGTGTGGTTATATTTGTTTCTTTGTGTTGTTTTTGTAGAGTGTTATTTGTTCTGTATGCGATGTTGTAATTTAATTTCTTGAATGAGGTTGCAATTTTGTGTGTTTTTGTTTTCGTATATTAGTATGATGTATTTTTTGTGTTCTTGTGTTTGTGTTGTACTCTTATGTTTTTTGTCTTACGTATTATATTGTCTATTATGTTAGGGTTGTATCCGTTTTCTTGTGCTATGTATTTGATTGTGTTTAGTTCTTCGTTGTAATCCTGTTGGTTCATTGGCATGTTGAGAAGTCTGTGTAACATTGTTCGGAATGCAGCTTGTTTGTGTTGTGTGGGGTGGTTGGATGTGTTGTGTATGTGTGTTGTTTTTATGGCTTTTCTGTATATTTTGAATGTGTGTTTGTTGTCTACTTTTGTTATTGTGATGTCTAGAAAAATATATATCTCGAAAACTAGGCCATTTCCGGACGTATAACTTTATAGGGACGTTTCCTATTTGAAATGGAACGTATGAGGGAAAATCGTTTTGGAAATCCATTATCATTTGGTGAGCCTTCCTTGCATGTCTATGTAAGACGCGGTCATACCTTCCTAACAGACAAGTACATTACAGATTAGTTGTTTGTCTCGGTTTCCTCCAATCAGTTTATGGCAATCCTATCTCTGCCCCAAATTCCTTTTGAAGGACACATGATAGGCTGTCTTATGTTTCTCCTCCCATTCATTCAGCTATGTTTTTTTTTATTTTAGTAGGTTATTTTACGACGCTTTACCAACATCGGTTATTTAGCGTCTGAATGAGATGAAGGTGACAACGCCGGTGAAATGAGTCCGGGGTCCAGCACCGACAGTTACCCAGCATTTGCTCATATTGGGTTGAGGGAAAACCTTAGAAAAACCTCAACCAGGTAACTTGCCCCAACCGGGAATCGATCCCGGGCCACCTGGTTTCGCGGCCAGACGCGGTAACCGTTACTCCACAGGTGTGGACTTCAGCTATGGTAATAGCTGTAGCAGCGGTGGTTGTGGTTGCAGCTGTGGTAGTAGTGGTTATTAGTGGTAGTGGTGACAATGGTAATAGTTGCAATGGTAATAGTTGCAATGGTAATAGTGATAATGGTGGTGGCGATAATGATGAGATAGCAGTAGCGGTAGAAGTACTGTCCGTCCGAATGATTATGTCGAAGATCATCGAAATGGGAGAAATCACGTGATAGTTTCTTACTCAACGGGGCTCTTTTCTTTACATTCTTTTAAAAAGTTTTATGATATTACGTAGAAGTCCAAATCCGAAAAGCAAATGTTTTCAGGAAATAGCTACCAGTAAGACAGTCCAGGAACTAACCTTTACAGAGGGGCGAGCAGAAACGGGTGGAGGAAACTATGATGTGACATAACCACTCGGACCGACAGTAGTGGTAGTTCTTACAGTTGGTATTAGCCATAGTGATGACAGCAGCAGACTAGTGGTAACGATGGCAGTGACTACTAGAAATAGTAGTAGTGATATAGGTGTCAATGGTAGTAACAGTACTTTTAATACTATTACTAGGCCTATTAATAATACTAGACACACGACTAATTCAGAGATGAGATCTGTACAGTGAATCACAAGCAAGCAAATCGCTGAAATCGTTTTATCAGTACATGGAACACTTCTCAATAATGGAAAGCAACATGAATGTCCCGTCAAAAAAATGAAACATTTTTGTTTTCATTGGGATGGATGTTATACAAGCTTATGCATGAAAAATATGAGGATAAAGATCTGACATTTGATTTCAAATTCGTCCATTTAAATGCATTAAATGTGTAAAATTTTGCATTCACTCCTCAATAAACGCTCGAAACAAAATAAATCCTGTTGCCTAACTAGAGCTATTAAAAAAATCTATATATCACTCGCTACAACAGATCTCGCCCACATAAACGAAGCGTAGTAGCCCAAAAATGTTGAATATATCAAGTGATCCAGTGGCCCGAATGGCCTCAGAATCCGGATTATATTTGACATTCTGTGTTTAATCCTTGACGACAAATTCATACAGTGACAGTTTCATGTGCAGTGTTTTGTATTCGATCAAAATAAAAAGAGAAAATATAATACATGACCTTTTATTTTTAAAGAATATATCTAGAACTAAGTTATGGTCAATAAATGTTGAAGTCAATTTTACTTCGATTAATCATCATCATTATCATTATCATCATCATTATTGTTCAGCACTATACTTAAGCCATTCCAGTTGTCATGGATGTTACATTTTTACTATTTTCAAACCCTATATATTGAAAATGAAATGGCTTTTGTCAACTTTTATTACTAGAATACGTTTAGAAGACCGGTAGCATTTTACAGAAAAACATTTTTTCTATTATTGCAAAAAATAAAGAAAAGTTTCCGTCACGGATGTTACAAGATATGTGAGCTCACTTCATACCTTATTAACAAAAAGCGTAAAACTCAGGTCTCTGCCTCAAGCAAAAAGAGATTCATCCTCATAGTGTCCATGTAAAAGTTATGCAAATCAAATGTCATTCACAAAATCATGATCAGTAAATATTTCATAGCTGTTTCTTCCATGTCACGGGTGCTACACACATTTTCTCACGGATGTTACAGATAAGTTAATGCCCTTTCTGTGTCCATTTCTAAGTCAAAATATTCACTTGAACTCTAAGACTGAAATTTTTATTAACCCAAACTACTGAAAATAAAAGACAGAAAGAATACAGTACAAAGTAAAACGTTCCTTGATCCTGGAGCTCTGGAATTAACAGAGCAGACTCTCAAAATAGTTCAACAATATCTCTTTCAAAAACATAAATTAACAGCCAATAAGTCAGAGCTGTGCATCGGGAGCGGAACTAGACTCTAAACGGGGACGCTTAATATTCATCCGTCACTGAATCAACGTTGCGCGGTGTTCGGCGGGGAAGAAAGGGGATGAAGAGAAATCATATGGCTCCCCGTGAGAGAGTAGAATCCGCTCTTGCTGCCCAGCCCTGCAATAAGTGCTGAAAACTTTAGGGAAACAAAAGAGTACCTATTACCTAGGCAAGGTCACTTAGATTCAATGCCCATAAAACTTTTAAAATACACTATCTACCAAAAAGTAATTGGGCACCCAGGATTTTACGTGCTAGATGCCATGTTTCGGCGGCTACTATGCAATGGTATGCAGACAATAATGTTCACCGGCTGGACTGGCCTGCACAGAGTCCTGATCTCAATCCCATTGAGCACCTTTGAGACGAATTGGACCGGCGATTGAAGTTTCGGGAAATTCGGCGAACTTTCATTGTCCAACTGGAGGAATGGCGACGCATTCCAGTGGATATCCTACACAAACTAGTGGAGAACATGCCTGACGGGGTGGCTGCTGATATAGCAACAAGAGGTGGACCCACGAGGTTCTAAAGGGGCAAAAAAACAGTGCCCAATTACTTTTTGGTAGATAGTGTATTTTTCTTCTGAAAATAATAGATTATAATTTTAAATGTAGAGACTTATCTATGTCTTACATTAATAATAAGCAAATATTTCTGAAAATAAATTTTTAATCGGAATTGCCAGTTTGTCCGGGATGGCTGTATAGCCGTCAGCTCGTTCAGTTCCCACTCTTGTAAGGGTTCCGAACCAACACTAGACAGTCACAAATCCCGGAGTCATCTATTTGTGGTCTCCACTAAATGTGAACACATTAAAAAGCTAATACAAATTTTCTATTATTCAAATTCCAAATGTATAAAAAATTTACAGCCATAATTTTATGTCAACTTTTAAGTTCACAGTTTATCCTTTACTCATTATTGCATACTGTGGGAAAAGTATATTTATTTATTTGTTTCTTTGTTTATTTAATTGTTTCTTTTTAGCCTATATTTGTTTCTATGTTTTCTTTGCTTATTTGTTTATTTATTTATACTTGCATTATGAGTATGAGAGCACACGTCTCAAACGAATTATGTAGACAGACAGACAGACAGACAGACAGAGAGATAGGTAGGTAGGTAGGTAGATAGGTAGGTAGGTAGGTAGGTAGGTAGGTAGGTAGCTAGGTAGATAGATAGATAGATAGATAGATAGATAGATAGATAGATAGATAGATAGATAGATAGATAGTTAGTTAGTTAGTTAGTTAGTTAGTTAGATAGATAGATAGATAGATAGATAGATAGATAGATAGATAGATAGATAGATAGATAGATAGATAGATAGATAGATAGATAGATAGATAGATAGATAGATAGATAGATAGATAGATAGATAGATAGATAGATAGATAGATAGATAGATAGATAGATAGATAGATAGATAGATAGATAGATAGATAGATAGATAGATAGATAGATAGATAGATAGATAGATAGATAGATAGATAGATAGATAGATAGATAGATAGATAGATAGATAGATAGATAGATAGATAGATAGATAGATAGATAGATAGATAGATAGATAGATAGATAGATAGATAGATAGATAGATAGATAGATAGATAGATAGATAGATAGATAGATAGATAGATAGATAGATAGATAGATAGATAGATAGATAGATAGATAGATAGATAGATAGATAGATAGATAGATAGATAGATAGATAGATAGATAGATAGATAGATAGATAGATAGATAGATAGATAGATAGATAGATAGATAGATAGATAGATAGATAGATAGATAGATAGATAGATAGATAGATAGATAGATAGATAGATAGATAGATAGATAGATAGATAGATAGATAGATAGATAGATAGATAGATAGATAGATAGATAGATAGATAGATAGATAGATAGATAGATAGATAGATAGATAGATAGATAGATAGATAGATAGATAGATAGATAGATAGATAGATAGATAGATAGATAGATAGATAGATAGATAGATAGATAGATAGATAGATAGATAGATAGATAGATAGATAGATAGATAGATAGATAGATAGATAGATAGATAGATAGATAGATAGATAGATAGATAGATAGATAGATAGATAGATAGATAGATAGATAGATAGATAGATAGATAGATAGATAGATAGATAGATAGATAGATAGATAGATAGATAGATAGATAGATAGATAGATAGATAGATAGATAGATAGATAGATAGATAGATAGATAGATAGATAGATAGATAGATAGATAGATAGATAGATAGATAGATAGATAGATAGATAGATAGATAGATAGATAGATAGATAGATAGATAGATAGATAGATAGATAGATAGATAGATAGATAGATAGATAGATAGATAGATAGATAGATAGATAGATAGATAGATAGATAGATAGATAGATAGATAGATAGATAGATAGATAGATAGATAGATAGATAGATAGATAGATAGATAGATAGATAGATAGATAGATAGATAGATAGATAGATAGATAGATAGATAGATAGATAGATAGATAGATAGATAGATAGATAGATAGATAGATAGATAGATAGATAGATAGATAGATAGATAGATAGATAGATAGATAGATAGATAGATAGATAGATAGATAGTTAGATAGATAGATAGATAGATAGATAGATAGATAGATAGATAGATAGATAGATAGATAGATAGATAGATAGATAGATAGATAGATAGATAGATAGATAGATAGATAGATAGATAGATAGATAGATAGATAGATAGATAGATAGATAGATAGATAGATAGATAGATAGATAGATAGATAGATAGATAGATAGATAGATAGATAGATAGATAGATAGATAGATATGCTTTATTAAGTTTGGCTTGTGTCTACAGACAATCAACATAAGTCATAGCAACACATTCTTAAACATACCATGAAAATCACTTATTCTATAATAGGGATGATTAGTAAAATGTTTTTTTAATACAATTTTAAAATGTCTCATATCCAAAAGTTTAACGTTATTATCCAACATGTTATAAAACTTTATACTTTGTTTCATAAATGAAGAATTTGTTTTTTCAAGTCTAACCAATGGTAACTGAATATCATTACAATATCTGGTAGCGTGCTCATGATAGTCTTTACGTAAAGGAAGCTGAGTTTCATTTCTTTTAACATACAACAAACATGCATAAATATACAAAGATGGAAGTGTCATAATTTGAAATCTAATAAACAATGGTTTGCAATGTACTACATCATTACTGCCAGATAAAATTCTAACAGCCTTCTTTTGTAACAGAAAAATGTCATTAATACGTGAGCAATTTCCCCAGAGTCTAATACCATAATTCAAGTGACAATGGATAAGGCATAATATATTTTAACTAGCATGTCTTGTGCAATTACAGGTTTGATTCTTCGAAGCAGAAACAATGTCTGAGATAATTTATTGGATAATTCATCAATATGTTTATTCCAATTTAACTTACTATCAAAAGTAAGACCAAGAAGCTTAGCATAATTAACTTCAATATTACACATTTTAAATAACACATTTTGCGTCTTATCTTTGTTAACATACAAACCATTGTTACCAAACCAATTTTCAGAAGCTTGTATTGTTTCATCAACTTTCAATTGCATTTCATTTATATTCTCACCAGTTATTATGAAAGTAGTATCATCTGCAAACATAACACATTCAGAAGTAGGTGCCATAAAAGCAGGTAAATCATTTACACCAATTACAAATAATAATGGGCCCATAACTGAACCCTGTGGGACACCAGAAGTCATCGATCTTTAATATTTATTGTTCGTTCTTAATAACGTGATCATTAAACCAGACAGTTATAAAGTTTCTATAATTATCCTGGATTAAAATATTTTATTATCAAACAAAGACTCTAAATAAAATTCATAATTTATGAAAAAAATATTAAAATTCTTACATTAATATCATAATAACAGTCCACTTTTAACCTACTTGAATAATTTTAAAAACCTATACACAATTTCAGCTTTCTAATATACGAGAATCCATCGTACGTTTCTGTGCAGATATCCAACTGGACATGTTACAGTCGGTAGTTCGTGCAGTTGTTCCGTGGCATCGCTTGTGTACGATTTTAATGATGACCACTTAGAACACCTACACTGATTTCAATACTTTGAACATTAAGCTACACTTTCACCGAAAATTAAACGTTTCCATCAATTAATTTTAAAGTTATTGGCAATTAAATAGTATATACATTTTTTGGACCAGTCTGTAGTTTGTTTTTCAGATGTGTGCACTAGAGATGAACAAAACTAACTGCCGCTCTCGCTCGCTGCGTTCGTTGCATTCGTCTTCCGAGTCTCGTCTCTTCATTTTCGTGCGCTTCGAGTCTCGCTCATCGTTCTCGAAATAGCATCATTGAAATAAATAACATTACAAATGTTTAAATGAGACAAAAAGACAAAACAGAACAGTATCTTAGTTATCAAAATGTTCCGACACTAGGGCCTATTATATATTACCTATGGTTATATAAATAGAAAAAAACAATTTCTCAAATAAATGTGAATTTCTAAGAAACATAAAACATAACTTTAATATCTTTTCACCTGAGATTGCACACGAGCTTAAACATATGAAAAGAAAATTCCTAGCCTTTTAATAAGGTCCTAGTAATTAAATAAAGATTGAGGAACGGATTATTATAAACTGAAAGGTAGAGATGATGTTTCAAGTACGTTACTTGATTGTTTATACATATATAACAGTTGCCAAAGTAGATATAAGTTCAGTCAGGTATAAACAACTGTGGCGATTGAAGGATGTTCGGGACTTCGGGAGTGATCAATTTCGGCGTCTCGAAACACTCACAAGCAGTCTTTACGTCAACGACGCGACATATACAACATTGTCGTGCGGGTTTTCGGCTATTATAGAAGCTAAATGAACAAAATTTTTCATGCTTAATATACATACATTACCCTTTTTAAAAACACTATGCAGAATATTAAAATACGTAATAATTACCTGTAAAGTAATATTAAATTTGCATATTTTTTACAACCGTAAAGCATTTGCACAATACAATATAAAATTGATTAAATATCTACACGATTCTATTACTGAAATGTTTTAATCAACAAGGCAGTCTAGGATCTTTTACTTATTCCTTCAAGAACTATATTTTTTTTTCTTAATCGATACCTTCAATATTAAATTAAAAAAAAAAATATCAACAGTAATCTCACTAGAGGTTTTGATTTATCTAGAGAAAATTAAAACTCGAGTAGGATTTAATTGACTATTACACGATTAGAAGAAAGTATATATAAAGATCAGGAGAAATAAAGTACTCTAATACAATAAAATATTAACTGACTTACTAAAATTCTATTTCACTAATGTTATCTTCACCAAAACGTTTGAACGGAGTCGCCATTTTCAGTTGACTAACTTATCTATGAAGTAAACAAATGACGATCGCAAAACATATTTTATAGTACCGCAAAGAATTTGCAGTTTGAAATGTTGGCAAACAAAAAAACAAGTGGTAGAGTGGTGATAAAAATAGAAGAAAGTATATAACGATTAGAAGAAATACTATGTTGTTTGATGTAGATTTTTAGAATATTTATGTAAAAGAATCATGCTGATATTTAATTTATCGTAGATTTTATTATGCAAATGAATTACGGTTGTAGAAAAATATACAAATTTGATATTATTTTTACGGTAATTATTAACTGCTTTCATATTCTGAATAGTGTTTTATAAAGTGTAATGTACTGTATGTACAAGGTGGGTCAAAAGTCGCTTTCCCCAATATCCGTCCTTAGGTTTCATACTTCTTAATACACATATACAGATGTCATAACTTGAACAACGAATAGCCGGTGTAGGGTAAGTGGTGGGTTGGCAACCATGTTCCTATATCAATTGTTCTTTCCGATGTCATTCTTGAAAACAGCTCTCGTTTTGCCGATATGCAGCTGATATGGCAACACCACCTCATTTTGGAGTAGGAGCGAGGGGACTTCTTAAACCACTAATTCCATGAATGGATTGGCCGTCGTGGCACAACAGAACGGCCACCCAGATCATGCGAACTGACAACGTGTGATTTTTTGCTGTTGGTTACCTGAAAAATTGTGTTTTTTCCTCAGAAACCGCAGGATCTGCATCAGTTGCGACAGATGATCGAACAGTTATTCGTGAAAATCGATGAAAATCGTGAGTTATGTTCTGCCATCTGTAAATCAGTGTCTAAAGATTGTGGATTGTATATCGAGAAAAAGGACCTCCATTTTGAACAAAATCTGTAAAGCAATGTTTAGTCAAATGTAATTAAATGTAAGAAAGTGTTCGGGCAAAGCGACGTTTAACTCTTCCTGTATATTAAGCTTAAAAGGTTTTGTTTATTAACTTTTATTGTAGCTGAGATAAAAAAAAAATGAATTTCACTAAATTTTTGCAGTCCAATTGTGTACCTCCCCTTTAAAATATTTTTTGCATATTATATAATAGGGACGACGTGAATATGTTAGGAGAAAATCCACAAAAGATTAGGGAAAATACGGGAATTTTACTTGAAGCAAGTAAAGAGATAGGGTTGGAAGTAAATCCCGAAAAGACTAAGTAGGCCTATACGATTATGTCCCGTGACGAGAATATTGTACGAAATGGAAATATAAAAATTGGAAATTTACCCTTTTAAGAGGTAGAAAAATTCAAATACCTGGGAGCAACAGTAACAAATATAAATGATACTCGGGAGGAAATTAAACGCCAAATAAATATGGGAAATGCCTATTATTATTCGGTTGAGAAGCTTTTATCATCCAGTCTGCTGTCAAAAAAATCTGAAAGTTAGAATTTATAAAACAGTTATATTACCGGTTGTTCTTTATGGTTGTGAAACTTGGACTCTCACTTTGAGAGAGGAACATAGGTTAAGGGTGTTTGAGAACAAGGTGCTTAGGAAAATATTTGGGGCTAAGAGGGATGAAGTTACAGGAGAATGGAGAAAGTTACACAACACAGAATTGCACGCATTGTATTCTTCACCTGACATAATTAGGAAAATTAAATCCAGACGTTTGAGATGGGCAGGGCATGTAGTACGTATGGGCGAATCCAGAAATGCATATAGAGTATTGGTTGGGAGGCCGGAGGGAAAAAGACCTTTGGGGAGGCCGAGACTTAGATGGGAAGATAATATTAAAATGGGTTTGAGAGAGGTGGTATATGATGATAGAGACTGGATTGGTCTTGCTCAGGATAGAGACCAATGTCGGGCTTATGTGAGGGTGGCAATGAACCTCCGGGTTCCTTAAAAGCCAGTAAGTAAGTACATAAGTATGTAATAGGGAGTAAAGAATAAACTACCTGTACGCACATAAGAGTTATGATTCACACTTTCTATATTTCTAAATGAACCATTACAACGCTCTAAACTGACGTCAAATTATGGGTGTAAATTTTGTATGCATTTGCATTTTATACATTAGCAAAATTATGTTTTTTTTTTCATGCGTTCACGTACGAATCCCCTAAAGACAATAAAGGACAAAAACAATGCAGAGATCACGCATCAAAACCATATGTAGGAAACAGATATTTTAAATTTTCTGGCGGAAATCAAAGACAGGTGGAAACGCTACTGTTTCAATGAGAGAGGACGACTTATATTATTGTATTGTTTTTAAGATAACACTCACTATAAACAAGGCGTTCAATTAATTAACTTTCCGTACAATGTTACTTGCATCCTGTCAAGGTTAAGCTCGTTTTCTTTATAAAAGAACCGAGACAAATTATTATTCTGCACCTGACAGATTCAATTATTACATATTTTAAAGTCAAACCATTACTAAACTCGCTTTGATACTCACTTGCCTACTATGGGTTTCATTAACACAGATACACTAATTAGAAAAGAATTAATAACTTCCACTTTAAAGGTATGAGAAAGAACTAAAAGGATTTCATAATTAAATAACAATGTCTAGCAACACGTTCCACAACATCTGAATTAATGTGTATGCTACAAACTCTTCGGTTTCCAACAGCCGTAAACAACATTTGAATACTGCTACTAATAAAGCATATCCGGACTTTATATGGAATTCATTTGGTCTGAGTGTTTGGTGGACCATATAAAGTTTACATTAGGAAACTCTACGAACATTTTTAGAATCCTTGTAATAAATTACTACTATACACTTTCCATATTCATAATCCTAAACAGGAAGTTAAAACGATTCAGATGTTTCAAATAAGAACATACACATGTGTGCAACAAGACTTAGCATCACACGCGTCCACGATGTGGAGGGGGGGGAGGAATGTTTCGATAGATCCTACGACATTTCTGTGCCAATGTAATTCTTTCATTACACATATAGTATGCTGATCTTATCTTCCTGAATAGCTGCAGTTGTTCAGAAGGATTGAATAGGGTTATTCTACGGTCACGAAAGATTTTAATGTTTTCTAAGGTCGGATGCACACAGAATAGGGGAAAACACATAAATGGCAGTAAGAGAACACCAGTTATAAGCCTATTTACAAAAAGATTTCCGCGGCTACTAGAGTCGCTCACCATTCAAGGTCAATTAAATAGTTTTGGAGATATTCAAGGCCTAAGTTGAACTGCTAACGGATAAATCCATATGTTGCCAAACTTATATCACAATTTCAATCTTCAACAGTTAAGGAAGTAATAATTCATGTTGACCACAAGTTTAGATTAAATAAGAAGGTGCGATTAAGACAAGAAATTTAATTTTTGTGATACTGTGGGATAGTCACGTCTGGCTTTAATTACTTGAATTTATATTTCACTATAGAAGTAAAATAGAAATAAAATAATTTAGAATATTCCCTCGTCAAAAAGTTAAAGTTCTGTCCCTTCATCCTTAATATCAGATACAAAACACTTAAGAGATATATACAACTTCACACATTCTTCTATCAAAATTAAAACAGCACTATATAAGGTACTAATCAGGTTTCACACGACATAATGCTGCGAGATTTGGAGATTTGTCATTTCTGTTATCGTCAAAGCCTGAATAGTATACAGCAGTGGTCGTCAGCACTCGGTGAAATGTGCAAAGCGTACGCGGTGCTGTCCCGTGTGCACCGTCGTGCGACAGGGAGAGATAGAGAGCATACCCGCTAGCAGCTACGGAGTGCACCCTAGTGCACTGCGTTTTCCGCGGGTAAGAGAGACAAGCCCCAGCGTCCTCTGTGCTGACGACCCCTGGTATAGAGGGTCATGAGCAACACATTGCTATAAATTCAATTTCAACAATGTAACAAAAACGATTATATGATCATAATCAACAGACTTTACACTATGTATTGACATATTGTGACGTCATTAACTTCTATCATGTGATCACAGGCAATGTTTGCGAAATGGTCAACAACGATGGTTTGTTTCGACAGCGTGCTGTCATTAAATTCCTTGTTAAAGAAGAAAAATCTGCTGCTGGAATTCACCTCAGACTTCAACGTGCATACGGTGATGTGTGCATGGGCGCCAGCAGTGTTAGGAGATGGCCTCACACTGATCATGTCACCGTGGAGAAAATCATAACATTTGGGTGGGAAACTCTTTTGCAGGATCCCTACAGTCCCGACTTGGCACCCTCCGACTATCATCTTTTCGGTTTTTGTAAAGGAGCAGCTGCGACGCCAGCGCTACGAAACTCTGGAGGACATCTAGAAAGCAGTGCGTCAGTGTCTTCGGGAAGATGAAACGGACTTCTACAGCAAGGAAATTTCAAACTTACAGAACGGCGAGAAAATGTGTGCAAAGAAATGGAGACTATGTTGAAAGGTGATAGAAAAGTCTGTAGATTGAGATGATGTACCTGGTTTGTCTAAAAAATAAAAATTAAGATTTATAACAATGGGTTGCTCATGACAACACGCGTATCCCTACACACAACTATAACTGGAGAAAACTACTATATATGCAATAACGAATTATACAACAATATTGATATTCTTCAGTTCAGTGATTACATAGAAATATACCAACCAATTTGCTACACTTTCTTCACGAAAATCACAATTCAATGACATCGGTATATACAATCAGATAAAAAAATTACCTAATCTTTATTTATTCTGTCAAATATACATAAATGCATTCCCACTTCTCCAACCAAAGAACACAATCCTTCTGGGTTTTCCTATATTGGCTGAGAATTAACCAACTAACTTAAATTAGGCCTACTTATCCAATATTTCACACTACTAAGATTTAAAATCATCCGTCCTCAAGTGAGGTTGACCACTGGGATCCGGAATTAACAAACATAAAAGATAATTGGAAATGAAACGGGCAAAATATGGATTAGATTTGTACATTACAACAAAAATTTACGAGTTAATATATAGATGATAATGTAAAATTTTAAGAGAGGCTTTCAGAATTTCCATTACAATCTTCTGAACCTCATAAAAGGGAATTTTAAAGGATTTAAGAATATTACATGTAAATTTTGGTAAACAACCTCTCGCTCCAAATAGTAAGCCTGCAACATCCCAGTTGTAAAGCGAAATGCCATATTTTTCACTGAGGTATGGAAGACAAAGTACATATTTAGCTCGCTTGTCATCATTAATCTGCAGTGCTTGATTTGTGTCTCGTTCAAAGCAAATCGTAGGGTCTAAGACCATCGCTTTCTGGGTTCTTCTATTGATGACAATTATATCGACTCTTCTATGAGAATCATCTTCAGACACGCAATGAATCTCCTCATGTACTTCCCATCCTCTGTTTCTTAGCACGTTGGCAATTGCTGTACGGGCACGATGGTGTCTGTTGTTAATCAGTAGCTCTCCCTTCTTACAGAACCCCAGTAGGCCTACGTGGCCAAGTGTTTCAGTCTTGCTGCAGCCGGGATGGCTGAAGGTTCTGCCAGGGACAGATCTCACTGTGGTGACGTTGCAAGACATCTTGATGGCATTGATGTATTCCGAGGACGAAATACACTTTTTAGAGGAGATCCAGGAGTTGGCTTTGGGGCATTCTTCAAATGTACAAACACCTTTGCCTTTATGTGGGAGCTGGCACAATGACTGGAATGATTGTTTTCTGAGAATTTCTCTGAGATGTTTTCCTTTAGTTTGAGGAGTGACGCTGTGTGGAGCAATCTTCAGGCGCGTGAGAGATGTTTTCTTCTCCTCTTCTAGATTTCTCATTTGATGTAGATGTGCATATTCACGTGTTCCAGTCGCCTACAGATGTTATAGTGTTGAAAACTGGCTTCCCATTCAGCTCTCAGAATTCCAAGACCTCTTACGTTCTTCGATGCATACAGCATGGCATTCGGAGTGTCATCTGGGAGGGACAATACTTTTTTAAAAAGTTGAGGGCCATAAATATTAACCTGCTACTTTAATATAAATGGCCATAGATGAAGAAAGAAAGCGAAAAATAATTAAAATATCGGAAAAAATATACAGTATACATGAATGTTATTTAATGGGAAAGTGATCATTTAGTGACGTGTGTGCTGAAGCGGATAATGGAACACTTAAAGACTGTTCCGGTTACCATGTGGAAACCGTGAGAGAAGTTTTCCTGCATAAAATATATATATATATATATATATATATATATATATACACTGAGAGATGAATACGTAGGAAATACTGGACATTTTAGAAGTAGAGGAAGTATTACAAATATGAAATAGGGATACAAATATGAAATAGTGTGATATACGACCTAAGATGTGTTGTGTTATAGCGGAAGCCTTCCAAATTACTAAACAATTATACTTTCTTTCGCGGGAATTTGTTAGTTTGTAGTTAGAAGCTGAAGTGTTGAAACGTTTATCATTATTGCGTTTTCGAGGAAAGTGTAAGTTTTGGCGGTAAGTTATTTTTTTTTTTTAATATGCATTGTTATTCCTCAGTGTTAGAAAAATTAATTATATACATTATTAAAGAGAAATAATCTACGTTTATAGCAATGTACGTTTCATTGATTTCGTTTTCAAATGACGATATGTTTTGAGATTATGACTTACAACATCAGTGTGTCACAAATATGAAATACTAGTATTATTAATATTCCATCTCTATACCCTGGTTTTCTGTTTCGTAGTTTAATGTTGGCACCTGTAGGAGGAGGGAAAACCTCACCTTCCAATAAACTTAGAAAACTGTGGAATGAAAAGGCAGTGGAAGAAGCCATAAAACAAGTTCGAGAAAAGACGTGAGAGACGATTCACCTGGATTCAGTATTATGATTGGGAAAACCCCTTCTACTGAAGAAGCTGAGTGCTTGTTTTCTTAGTAGAAGCCATTTTGTTAATCTTGTAACTTGTTAGTAGTATTCCGTATTTGTACCTCCATTTTTATGAAATAAATATGTTAAATTTTTTAGGATTTTTTTTTCAAATAGTTTATAACATCTCACGAACTTCTAAGTCCGATGTACCATTCACAGGGACGCTCAGCAGTAAATAGGGCGATAGTTCTGGAAACTGAATTAATGAAATGGAAGCCATCTTGATAGAGTTATCTGTCGCAGTATAATATTTTGTTGTATTTATATAAAAACTCATACTATTTTTATACCGTAGCCATAAAAATGTCAAGCATAGGCTATAATTAGAATAATTCAACTATTCCTTTTACGAAATATTCATTACTCTACATCTATCTACTTAAAGCACAGATAACTTCATTTCATCACATAATAATATCCGTAATTATAAGTACGTAAACACAATAAGCCATAACAAGGTATGTAACGAATATTTTACCTTCACTCATTTCCGATAGGAGATCTCGCTTGATGGAGAATGCAGCCTTCCTTCCCTTGAGGGTTCAGCGCCAAGATTCTGAAACAAAGAGTATGGAATTATAGTGTGTGCACGGAATAACATTAATATATAAAAAATTGTTACACTGTAACCTTATTGTAACAAACAGGATAAATGAAACACAAATGGTTCTTTTTATAAATTTCACTGACATGCGCAGAAAATATGTATAACCCAGATTCTGTAACGACAAGCTCTTTCTAACTTATTACTAGCAAGAGCTTTAGTAATAAACTAAGAAAAACTTTTTTAGTAAGTTATTTTATGACGTTTTATCAATATCTAAGGTTATTTAACGTCTGAATGAGATGAAGGTGATAGTGCCGGTGAAATGAATCCGGGGCCCAGCACCGAAAGTTACCCAGCATTTGATCGTATTGGGTTGAGGGAAAACCCCGGAAAAAACCTCAACCAGGTAACTTGCCTCAACCGGGAATCGAACCCGGGCCACCTGGTTTCGCGGCCAGACGTGCTAACCGTTACTCCATAGGTGTGGACAAGAACAACCTACACAATTAAGAAATCATTGAAAAATTTAACGAAATCCCCAATGTTTTCATGGTCTTGTTACATCGGAAATATTTGTTTTCAGTCACTGTAGATAAAACGAAATACATAATACACTCACAATTGACAATTTAATAAAACTGCATAAAAGTAAACAGTATTTAAGCAGTTAACTGAACTACACTATCAAACTTTTCAAACGTGAACTTTTCCTCGTCCTTATCTTGCCAAATACCACCTCGCTATAACCAATCTCATCGACGCTAAAAACCCAATAGTTGATACAGCTTCTTCAAATAACCAACTAAAAATTGTTAGTAGTCAGCGATGTGTGCAGTGGAGGGGAAAAGAACTCGTCATCCTTATCAATTATCTCATGGCTTAGTTGCCTCTTTAGTAATTCTTTATTGGTGTCAATGAGGTTCAACCTGTCTTCGGACAGTTAACTAAATAATAATGAAAATAATAATAATAATAATAATAATAATAATAATAATAATCATCATCATCATCATCTGTACTTAATCCATTAATTTTATTACACACAAGATTTATGAAAATTTGTCTAACCAAAAACATGGATTACCCAACAAATTTAATTTATACAGATTTTAAGTATTTATTATTGAATAAATTTATAAATATAGTTTACTAACTTACTACCACAGAAATAAAATATAACATAAATCTAATCGACGTGAATACCGTACTCGAAGACAAAAGTCTACTTTCCCATTAATTGAGCCTAAATGTCATACAAGTGCAGCTCTTAAACATGGTGCCCAAGACTTTAATAATATAATTACAAACCATTTTCCAAATTTGAAATATTTTAAAATCGAACCTTCTAAAAAAGAAATTTATAAAACTATTCATGATATATAATACTAACAAATGTGTGCATTTTTTACCTCTTTATTTCTTCGACTATTAAGAATGTTTGAGAATAAGATTTGTAGGAAAATATTTGGGGCTAAGAGGGATAAAGTCACTGGAGAATGGAGAAAGTTACACAACACAGAACTGCACGCATTGTATTCTTCACCTGACATAATTAGGAACATTAAATCCAGACATTTGAGATGAACAGGACATGTAGCACGTATGGACGAAACCAGAAACGCATATAGAGTGTTAGTTGGGAGATCGGAGGGAAAAAAAAAACTTTGGGGAAGCCGAGACGTAGATGAGAGGATATTAAAATGGATTTGAGGGAGGTGGAGTATGATGACAGAGAGTGGATTAATGTTGCACTAGATAGGGGCCGATGATGGGCTTATGTGAGGGCGGCAATGAACCTCCGGGTTCCTTAAACGCCATTTGTAAGTAAGTAATTAAGTAAGTAAGAAAGTATTTCTGTCGACTATATTCATACTAACTGACTTACTTATTTACTTACTTACTTACTTACTTACTTACTTACTTACTGGCTTTTAAGGAACCCGCAGGTTCATTGCCGCCCTCACATAAGCCCGCCATTGATCCCTATCCTGACAAAGATTAATCCAGTCTCTACCATCATATCCCACCTCCCTCAAATCCATTTTAATATTATCTTCCCACCTACGTCTCGGCCTCCCCAAAGGTTCTTTCCCGCCGGCCTCCCAACTAACACTCTATATGCATTTCTGGATTCGCCCATACGTGCTATATGCCCTGCCCATCTCAAACGTCTGGATTTAATGTTCCTAATTATGTTAGGTGAAGAATACAATGCGTGCAGCTCTGCGTTGTGTAACTTTCTCTATTCTCCTGTAACTTCATCCATCTTAGAACCAGATATTTTCCTAAGAACCTTATTCTAAAACACCCTTAATCTCTGTTCCTCTCTCAAAGTGAGAGTCCAAGTTTCACAACCCTATAGAACAACCGGTAATATAACTGTTTCATAAATTCTAACTTTCAGATTTTTTGACAGCAGACTACTTGACAAAAGCTTCTCAACCGAATAATAACAGGCATTTCCCATATTTATTCTGCGTTTAATTTCCTAGCGAGTGTAATTTATATTTGTTATTGCTGCTCCAGGATATTTGAATTTTTCCACCTCTTCGAAGGATATATCTGCAATTTTTATAGTTCCATTTCGTACAATATTCTGGTCACGAGACATAATTTAATCATATACTTAGTCTTTTCGGGATTTACTTCCAATCCTATCGCTTTACTTGCTTCAAGTAGAATTTCCGTGTTTTCCCTAATCGTTTGTGGATTTTCTGCTAACATATTTCCGTCATCCGCATAGACAATTACTATATTCATGTTTTTATTAAATATCACTGACTTCTGTCCGATTGTCAATTTTTTCTTCTCTCTTTTTCTTCTTCTTCTTCTTCTTCTTCTTCTTTTCTTCTTTTTTTTTTTTGCTCTTGTGTGTTATTTATTTGTTTGAATTAAGTTACTTACTGTGTTTAGTAAACTGTCCTTGTAAATTTTATGTTATATTATCGCCTAAGACCACACCGTACACGAGCCTGGGTCTTCTGATAGAGGCTAGAAACATTTTAGTTTTATAAATTTTCTAGCTGAATAAATAAATAAATAAAATACTTAATAATGTGGAATGTTATGATCTTGCCCTTCTGTGATTGACACAAGTGTGAACTGGATATCGTAAAGAGAGGTGAGGGATAAGGCACGCATACCGAAGGAAGCGTCTGGGGTGCAGGCTCTGTTAGCCGGAAATTCGGGGACGAGTGCCTGTGGGCTCATACATCACGGCAGCTGCCGCCTGTCAGATAAGGGGGTGATGAAGTATGACGGGCTCATCGGCCGTCCTAATGCGAGTAGTATTGAACCAACGGCTGGCATTACACCACTGCGTGCTGCGGTACAGCCACTGCTACAGCAGCTGTCACGAACCTCTGCTAAACACGTGGGAGGAGAACACTACTGTTAACACGTAATGTGGTTCCTTTCTTCTCTTTCTTCCAGCGTAGACCTATACTACTTTTTTAATCATTATTCTTTCCTTGCTTTTTGTGCATTTACTCTCTTTTTCCTTCCATTTTACTTCATTTTGTTCTTTCTTTACTTTTTATTCATTCTCATTTCATGCGTACTTTTCTTCCTCTAATCTTTTCTTTGCTTTAGTTTGTTCTTTCGATTATTTTCTATTCCCCTTGTTTTTTACCATAGTTCCCTGATTTCCATTTACTCTTCCCCTCTCTCGTTAATTCCTTTTTTACATTATTAACTTACTCATTTCTATATTTATCTTCCCACTCATTCACTTTTTTAAACATTCATGCCATTCCATCACTAACTAGCCCATTCATTAATTCATTCATTCATTAACCCTCCAACCCATTCATTAATCATTAAGTAATTTAGCCAATAATCAATTTTTATTTACCCAGTTATTCATGCATTCACTCATTAATCCTCAACGCTTTCATTCATGCATTCCTCCATCAATTCATTCCTTCATTCATCTCTTCGTCTATTCATCAGTAATTCATTCATTTACCCAATTAGTCATTCATCCATTCATTCATTTATCCGTACATTAATGAATTTATATACCTATCTATACAGGGTGTTAAAAAGTATCCAATATTTTAGGAGGTGATTTTTTTATTTTAGTAGGTTATTTTTAGATGCTTTATCAACAGCTTAGGTTATTTAGCGTCTGAATGAGATGAAGGTGAAAATGCCGGTGAAATGAGCCCGGGGTCCAGCACCGAAAGTTACCCAGCATTTGCTCATATTGGGTTGAGGGAAAACCCCGGAAAAACCCTCAACCAGGTAACTTGCCCCGACCGGGAATCGGCCACCTGGTTTCACGGCCAGACGTGAGGAGGTGATAGTACGAATCAAAACATAAAAATAATGTCTAATAAACATCGTTTCATTTAATTTAGTATATTCCCTGTTGTTGTTGTTATTATTATTGTTATTATTATTATTATTAGTATTAATTATTAGTATTATCATTAATTGTATTTTTAATTAATAAGTTTATTATTGTCATTATTGAGTGTAATTAGTTACCACTGCCACCGGGTATATACCCATTGCAGTGTGAATAAATACATACATACATACACATACATGGATCCTACAACACATACTTTCTGAGATCTGAACACTTGTTCACAGGACGTGCTCAATGTGACGTCCATTTATGGCAATGCATTTTTCTGTCCTAAAATACAGCAGGCTACCAGATAATCATACTGTAGTTGACACCCCTGGCATGGAGTACTGATACGTCGCAAGGAATACTGAAAAGAAAAGTTTTGTTGTGGATATGAGCAGAGTTCAGCAGAGATGGTGTTGTGAATTTTCGAAATCAACATGTGTGGGCTGATGAAAATTCCCATGCAGTTGAAGAAACAAGGCATCAGCACCGAATCTCAATCAACGTAGATAGGTAGGCGTTCTTGGCGAAAATACGGTTTGCCACGAAAACCCAGCTTCATGCATTCTTTTGAAGATGATTTAATACAGTTAGATCCAAACAGACTTCACAACATGATAGAGCATATTCAGAACTATACAAAATCATATAAAAATCAATTTTGTCCATGGGTGGACTTAATACGGTTTGAAACGGACCTCCTCTATCTGTCTGTGATAGCAAGCTATCTCACATTCGAACTTCAGATGTAACGAACACAAGCAAAGCACTCGGCCTATATTAATAACTTAGGACTGAAAATGAAAGACAATGTAACATTGTGAGAGAAACTGGGAAGTATGATTATTTCATGTAACAACAGAACCTCTGCCGGCGGCGTTAGGCTGTCAGCTTGCTGTCTGAGAATTGTAGCCTCAATCTAACAAAGACAGTTTTTAGTGTGTTAAAAATACAGTTCACACTCAACATTTTCTCTAGGCCGAAGAATTATATTCCATGACTGACCTGACATGCACATGTATATAATAATAATAATAATAATAATAATAATAATAATAATAATACAATACAAATGCCTTTAAGGAACCCGCAGTTTCATTGCCGTTCTCATGTAACCCCGCCATTGGTCCCTATCCTGAGCAAGATCAATCCAGTCTCTATCAATTATCCCACCTCCCTCAAATCCATTTTAATATTATCCTCACATCTACGTCTCAGCCTGCCCAAAGGTCTTTTTCCCTCCGGCCTTCCAACTAACACTCTATATGCATTTCTGGATTCGCCCATACGTGCTACATGCTCTGCCCATCTCAAACGTCTGGATTTTATGTCCCTAATTATGTCAGGTGAAGAATACAATGCGTGCAGCTCTGCGTTGTGTAACTTTCTCCATTCTCCTGTAACTTCATCCCTCTTAGCACTAAGTATTTTCCTAAGAAACTTATTCTCAAACACTGTTAATCTCTATTACTCTCTCAAAGTGAAAGTCCAAGTTTCACAACCATACAGAACAACCGATAATATAAATGTTTTATAAATTCCAACTTTTAGATTTTTTGACAGCAGACTAGATGACAAAAGCTTCTCAACTGAATATTAACAGGCATTTCCCATATTTATTCTGCGTTTAATTTGCTCCCGAGTGTCATTCATATTTGTTATTGTTGCTCCAAGATATTTGAATTTTTCCACCTCTTCGAAGACTACATCTTCAATTTTTATATTTACATTTCGTACAATATTCTGCTCACGAGACATAATCATATACTTTGTCTTTTCGGGGTTCACTTCCAAACCTACCGCTTTACTTGTTTTATATTATTATTATTATTATTATTATTATTATTATTATTATTACTATATTATATTACATTATATTATACTATATTATATTATATTATATTATATTATACTATACTATATTATATTATATTATACTATACTATACTATATTATATTATATTATATTATATTATATTATATTATATTATATTATATTATACTATACTATATTATATTATATTATTCTATATTATATTATACTATATTATATTATATTATACTATATTATATTATATTATATTATATTATATTATATTATATTATATTATATTATATCATATTATATCAATGTGGGTTACATTAGAAGTCTGTCAACTCAAAAAATACTTGCGAAAATGTATTTCATTTCCTCCGTTCCAAAAGCAATGCAACTCTTAAGAGTTTAAAAGACGTAAATATTTTATGATGAAGGATCGGTGGAGCTGAGAAAAATTCTCTCCGGCACCGGGATTCGAACCCGGGTTTTCAGCTCTGCGTGCTGACGCTCTATCCACTAAGCCACACCGGATTCCAATCCCGATGCCGGATTGAATCCTCTCAGTTTAAGTTCAAACTCTTAGTTTCCCTGCAAGGAAATATCATATGTACTTCGGTACATCGCAGTAATATAAATATTTTAGTTAGAAAACATTACAGTTTTTAAAGAACTGGGTCCACACCTGTGGAGTAACGGTCAGCGCGTCAACCGCGAAACCAGGTGGCCCGGGTTCGATTCCCGGTCGGGGCAAGTTACCTGGTTGAGGTTTTTTCCGGAGTTTTCCCTCAACCCAATATGAGCAAATGTTGGGTAACTTTCGGTGCTGGACCCCGGACTCATTTCACTGGCATTATCACCTTCATCTCATTCAGACGCTAAATAACCAAAGATGTTGATAAAGCGTCGTAAAATAACCTACTGAAAAAAAATTTAAAGAACTGGGATATCGTAATTGGATATTTTAAGTAGGCTACATAATCATTGCAAGGTTAAAGAGTTGCGAAGTCATATTTGTGTTTTCTTAATTAAAAACTTGTAACTTTAGATAGAATATATTAAAAATTGTCTTCGAACCAACTGCTCTGAGTTAGAACCAAATAGTTTCGAAGTCGTATTTCAAGCAAGACTCCGAATCAACGGTATCGTGATTCAATTCGTGTATAAATTTCTGGGAAATTAAATTTCGTATTCCATTTGAATTATATGCCCGGACGTCATTAGGCCGATTGGTTTGTTACTAATACTAGCAATATAATAAATGTTCCCAGATAGTGTAATTGCGCTGCATGTAGCTGTATAATAAATTACACCGTTTCAGTATGCACGCTACAAATAAAAAACCGTATTGAATTGTGACGTGTGCACGTGACATAACTAATTCCCTTCACCGTCCTACAGACGCTCTCGTAAACCCATGCAAAAATGCGATGTGGAGTCGACCGTATAACGAATTTTTCTAATGTCACTGCGAATACAAACAGAATTGCTAATTTTTAACTTTTTAACAGCATGCTATTTCGCGTAACTTGGTACTAATTATTTTACTAATTTGGAAGTAACCAATTTGTAGTCTGTGTGGGTGATTCAGGTAAATAATGGAATGGTTTTCATTATCGGATAATTTGGCAATTGACCAGAATTGGCGGGGATTTATTTTTGATTTTTCAGTAACAGCATGTAGTTCACTTGACTACCTGACCTTTGTTACTCCTGTATAAAAATTATCCCGTTCATTCTGTTTTTCACACTCACATTAATACAATTTTATAACACAACACTGATTACTTTTTTCTGCTTTGTCTTCGAGTATTAGCGAGCTGTGAAGAGCACTAGTGTTTGATTCCGGGATCATTCTGTGAAATATGTGGTGGTCGTAGCAGCACCTAAACAGATTTATTGCGAACGCTTCGAGATTTCTTTTCATTCCGAGTCTCGCCTTTTTGCTTCCTTCATGTTACTCTATAGCTACATTTTTAATTGAATTTTATTATTTTCTCATTCCTTCCTAATCCCCAAATCATAATGTCATACTTGGCGTCTGTAGTTGATCATTATCATCACTAGAGACGACTTTCATGACTATAAAAACCCAAAATATGCATGCATTCATGCACTATAAAACTATGAAACATACACGATCAAGCGAAAAATACATTAAAATATGTACTTTCATTTTTGTTCCAAATTTTCTTATTTCACTTCACTTCACTTCACTTTTTTTTCTTCTGCACAGTGAACAACTAACATTTCTAAATTGGTTTCCGTGAGGTTTCTACGCTTGTTAGTCAATATGTTTTTGTAGGCATAGAATGACCCCTTTACATCGCAAGAAGTTGTGGGTGCAAACTTGAATGAACCTTTTTCTGTTATTAGTTTTTCTTTTCTTTTCCTTCTTCAATCCTATTCTTGGAGCTAAAATAAGGTACTTAAGAATCGAGGAACTGAGTTGTCCACACAAAACCATTAAAACATGTATTTCAACTGAATATAATGTATATTATATACATAATTAAGCTAAAAATTTCTTAAATATGCATTACGCATGTTTTTATCCCCAAAAAGGCCAAAACATGTAAATATGCACGGAAAAAGTACACATATTTGGAACAGGAAAGTAATGAAATGGATAAGTACTAATTTCGAGCTATGCCCTATGTTCCTATAAAAACATGCATTTGCATGGAATTCTCGTCTCTAATCATCACCATCATCATCATTATCATTCTGAGTTCTGAGACGTTTGTTGTTTTATTTTTGAAGTTCAATATAATTCTACAGTGAGGTCAAAAAGTGAGTATACCCCCGATGTATTACGACACTACGACTGGTATGGTTTATAGATTGATATGGACATGTACCTGACAGTTTAACGATCCAAGGCATCGGTATCAAGACCTTCATTTTCATAGCACAGCTGAATTCTGCGCCATATCCTGGCAGAAGTTTAGCGGAGATAATCACTGGTTACTTCGCTGAAGGCATCTTCCACGATTATCAGAGATATGGTCCCTTCCACAAGAGTCAAAATACAAAAAACATCACACGTTTGGTAATGTTCATGTGCAATGTCAGTAAAAGTAAGTCAATATCCTTCCGTAGAACGCATAAAAAAATTTGTCTCAGATATCAGCTGAATGGTACATCGGTGCCACAAGTGAATACTTGTAAATACCTAGCTATATATTTAAGTAACAAACTGGGTTGGGAGGAACAAGTCACTAATACCACGAGGAAAGCCTGGACAGCACTCCATTTTTCTATGCATATTCTGAAGAAATCTAACGAAGATCAAAAGACTTAGCGTACAAAACCCTTGTTCGCCCAATTATGGAATATGGAGCAGTAGGTTGGGATCCGTACAGACAAAACCAAATCGATTCAATAGAAAAGATCCAACGCAAGGCAGCAAAATATGTCAAAATGGGAAAGGGACATAGTGAAGAGATAGTAAAAGACTTAGGGTGGGAATTTCTAAAATCAAGGCGAGGAAAAACCAGACTCACCGCATTGTTTAAGGCACAAATGGGACACAAAGCATGGGCCGACATCAATGGAGGATTAGTAACACCATCATACTTAGGCATGGCTGATCATATTAGGAAGTTTAAATGCAGAAAACAATGAACGGACGTGGCAAAATTTTCCTTTGTTAACCGCACAATAGTAGACTGGAACAGCTTACATGCGGCAATCTTTCAGGGTGGTCTTCTCAAAATCAGTACATTTAAGGAAAGGTTAAGAAGATTAGACTGAAAATGTAATTGTAGGTGCAGTGTAATTATCTAAGTTGTGTCATGTAATTAATTAAGTTTATATGTAATTAATGAAGATGATATGCAATTAATTAAGATGATATGTAATTAATATGATATGTAATGAATTAAGGTGATATGTAATTACTTAAATTGGTAATAGTTGGGTGAAATGGAAGTACTTATAAGTTAGGTTTATTTTTGCTTATTGTAGGCGTTATTATAGCATAGTTTTTATTTATAGTCCTACGTTTATTGCATTTATTTATTTATAGTTAGAAGTAAATGCAGGTTTATTTCATTTTTTTAATTGCTGTAATTATTGTATTACTGTAATGGTATTACTGTATATTACATATCACTGCCACCGAGTGTATACCCAATTGTAGTGTTAATAAATAAATAAATAAATAAATAAATAAATACATATATACATACAAAAAAATCGATTGTTCAAAAGGTCCTACAGTTACATGTTCCCAGCCTACAAGGTGCAACATACTAAAATGACTTGGGTTTCATAAGGACCACTTTCATAAAATGTCTTTTTTTTTCGGAGAAGTCAGTATTCAATTACATCTAGTTCTTAAATGTCCTACGTGTTACCTCTTGCTGTCCTTATGTTATTCAGAACCTCCGTCACTCGGAGGTACCTCTCTGACGTTTGGAGGCTGCAAATTGTTTTCTATACCATCTTTCATGACTATAAGATTTCCCAAATCTGAATTAAACGTACAACCCGCATTACAGTTCTTCCGATCAAAACATCGCCAATATTTTCTGTCACCTTTTCGGTTGTCTTGATGGTAATGATACAGATTATCGTTGTGTAATAAGACTGGCTTGTTTTTTTGACTAGAGATAATTTGAGCCATTCTGACATTCTACAAATTCTGTACAAAGCAACTAAGGAATTAGTAACATATTTTAGCTTCAGAATACTAGGGTAACTAAGAGTAAATAGGGTGAAAAGTAACAAATCCTTAATTTTGTTAATTTCATACTATATTACACTCATAACATATCATTAGTTACAGCCATATGTAAGTACTACTTCCCCAAAAATGTTTATTTTTTTACTCTAAACTAACTGTCTGTACATGAACTGAAATATTTCACTGTAGTGTCACTTTTTACCCTTCTGTATAAGGGTAAATGGGGTCAGTGTTTAGGGCAAATCGGGTCACAATTTTTCCCTCTATATACCTGCAGGGAACGTTAAAATCAATATCGAATTGATTTAATTTACCACTTTACACCTTCCACAAACAAATACTGTTTTCTTTTCTGCACCAACGAACTGTGTTGCAGTGTAGTCCAAAACCACAGTTTCAAAATTCTAGACACAGGTTCATTTCCTTGTTTTGGAGTAAACGTAATTTGACGGCCTTTACTTTTCAAGTGGTTGTCCTGGCCACTTTGAAGACGTCGTTGCAGACATGACTGAGGAACTCGTAACAACTCAGCAGCATGACGTTGGGTTCTTCCCTCGCGAAATGATTTAATAGCCTTCTGCATGTCGTTCTCAGTCCACGAATTTGACGATTTCCTCTTACATTTAACTATCTGTCACAAAGAATTATAAATAAATACTTAATTTGAGTGGACTGATTTGAAACATGTTGACCCTATTTGTCCGATATTACTGACCCTATTTAACCCAAATTTATAACTTTTTTGCGCTAGAGGTTGGTAGTACTGAATACTGCTTCGACGAAGGCGTTAATAGCCATAATCTCTTCTAAAAAGCTTAAACTTAATATTGAAAGTTAATCGCACAAATTATCTGCAATAATTGTAAAATAATAAAGGAACCGTAAAGCATTATTTAAAATGTATAAAATACTCTTAATTCACCTTCATATTCTCTCTATTCTTTTATTGTCAGCACAAAGAATACACACACCAGCTAGCATAAATGGCACTCAACGTGTACAGGAAGTTCTCTTCCTGACCAGTATATGGTAGCACTTGCTTGAACTGGTTTACGCTTGAATATGGAGACAGGGTTTTGAAATTGAACCGATTTAACCTCTGACCCGTTTTAGACTGAGTTACCCTAGCTAATTAAAGAAAGTATATTTTTATCATCATCATCATCTTCACTTCATAGTTTAGGCTTAGTGCCTGTTCCATCTTCACATTTTATTCAGTTCCACCTCTTCCTAGGACGTCCGACATCTCTTTTGCCTTTAGGTTGGTATTGTTGTATCAGTGCTGGAATTCTTTCATTATCCATTCGAGATAGGTGTTCTTTCCACTTTCCTTTATAATCTTCAACTTTATCGTTTATGTTGTATATATTTAATTCTTTACGGAGTATATTTCTAAATAGTTCAATTTCTATTTGTAACATTCTTTTACCCTTAAAACTAAAGAAAGAAAGATATTTTTTATGAACTTCAAATTAGTGTAACTCTGAAAATATTGACAATAGGACACATGCTTATATGGCAGATTTTGATCAGAATATCTTCAGAAATAAGCTCCGTAAGTGGCTGTAACTCTTCTTGAATCACCCTGTATATATAGGCCTACATACCAACTCTTGGAGCGGTATAATTTCAGTAACAGCATAAATTGAAAATAAGGAAAAATAAACTATTTTACTGATACTAAATCTTCTTAAATCGAGACTGCATTTCTTTTGAAAGGAGACAATGGGCAGCCTATTATAAAAGCAAAATTGTGTTTCTACTTCTTAATTTGATTGAGAGGCGATACCAGGATGTAACAATATTATGCTGTGTGAATGAAAAGAAACTTTGATTCAGTTGGTTCACTGTTAGTTTATAGAAAGAGTGTGTTGCCGTGATCAAACAGCTACAAGTGAAATGTGTTTAGTTCCTCTTTTGAATCTACCACTCAATCACAGCTACGGGTACACCGCCGAGGTTTATTTGCACAGAGCGAACAGGGTGCGTAGGAGGGGAGTTTTCAGAGTAAATATACTTGGGGCAATCCATTTGAAGGGTTACGATGTATTAGGGAAACGGGTGGTAAGCGAATCCAGACATAACCTAGGCCTACATATTTAAGCCCCCTCCATCCCTATAATCGGATTGCTCTAACTTGGACAACATCCCCTTTTCCAAATCATGGCCTCCATTGTTTAACTACCCATTTTGTCATATTTCGATTATGCATGTTACAAACCGTTGACCCTTCGTTTTGATTATGGACTATACGGAATTTGTGGCAATGACATGGACTGTATTCGTAAAATGGAATAATGTGGGGAAAAACTGAGGGTCGGTTTACAGTCACAAACAAGTCGGGACAAATTTTGTTCCGTTGAAACGAAATTTATGTAAAAGTAAACCCGCCCCTTCATTCATAGACATTTCGCTATCCCGCGCTACGAGTGTGCTAAACTAGCCCCAGCTATCAACTGGTTACTTGTACAGGAGTCATGTCATGTCATGTCATGTCATGTCATGTCATGTCATGTCATGTCATGTCATATCATATCTTTATTTTATTTTATTATTTTACGACGCTGTATCAACATCTAGGTTATTTAGCGTCTGAATGAAATGAAGGTGATAATGCCGGTGAGATGAGTCCGAGGTCCAGCACTGAAAGTTACCCAGCATTTGCTCGTATTGGGTTGAGGGAAAACCCCGGAAAATACCTCAACCAGGTAACTTGCCCCGACCGGGATTCGAACCCGGGCCACCTGGTTTGGCAGCCAGACGCGCTGACCGTTACTCCACAGGTGTGGACCATATCATATCATATCATATCATATCATATCATATCATATCATATCATATCATATCATATCATACCATATCATATCATATCCTATCATATCATATCACAGTTTAATAGTTTAAATTACATGTCTAAAAACAAAATCTATAGACAAGGTCAGTTATATTACAAAGAGATTGTACAATTAAAAAATTCGTCAGGATTATAAAAATGGATTTAAAATTAAACAACTAGAGGTGTATCATATCATATCATATCATATCATATCATATCATATCATATCATATCATATCATATCATATCATATCATATCATATCATATCATATCATATCATATCATATCATATCATATCGCTAACACTGGTTTATGAATACGAAAAATGTTAGTTCGCTGATCATCCACCGGAAGCCCGCGCTAAGAATGTCTGTGAATACGGCTCTTAATGTTTATTTGTGTACAAGTACAATGCGATTAATGTAAAATTGAAATATGAATCGTATTTTATTCTCGTAGAATGAAAACAGACTACAGGGCACATACCTTAAAGAATTTTGAGATTTAGGACTGAACAGAGAACGAAAATTCTCCAGTGAATGCATGATAAACTGAATAATACAAACGAATGTTTTCAGAGAAAATGAAGTAATTATTTCAGAAATAAATTTCGGGAAAGGAAAAAGGAAATAACCCACAATGGAGACGCTTTGAAGTGCAGATGTTATGGAGAGTCAAAATTCAACATGGGCGAAAAATGGAGACACGTTTTTCCGATCGCTCAGGGTACGCCATTTTCTGTGGGTCTCCTAGATTTACTTACCTTCCGGTGAAAGCAATTCTAAATATTTTACGGTTCTGTAATATCCACGTTGTAATTTATTTTAGAAGAATGCTGTAACTCAAACAAGTTTAACCCTTACCCGAGCAACCAGGGTCCATCAGGCCCTGGGGCTCTTAATTTTGTGAATAAAGTGAAAACTATAATTTATTCATATCGGTATTTCAAATTTCATGACTTCGTTAATTTTCGTGTTGTTTAGGCCTATAATTACGGAGAAGGATAGTTCAGTATTTAACACAAAAATGTTTTGGAACACTGCTACACAAGGCTATCTTTTAGAAAGAAAAAACCACTCAGAATGAAACAAAAGATCTTCATTTCTAACCAGTAACTTCCGTTAGGACTGTACGACGTTTGTTAGTGACAGTATCCTGGAATTTATGCAACTAGCGAATCCTTTCCCGAAGCTTTGCAGACGAGCCATTTATCTCTGTGTACACATCAAACCCCGGGCCGGCTCAAGCTTTTAATCTCATTGTCAGCTCCCTCGTATAATGCACCCCGCCTCGCACCCCCTCCAGGAGCCGCCTTCCGCCGCAATATCCCACTCAATGGCTTTCTCTTCTTCACGTCTTCTTTCTGTTTCCACGAAATCTTCTCCATTCCCTAGCCTTTCCAATTACCTTCTCACGCTTCTCTTTTTATTAAATTTTGTATAAATCCAACCAAGTTTCCTTCTGAATAAATGTAACAATTTACTAATCTGCATAATTAAACTTCTGAAACAAGTGAAGAGGGAATTCTAAGGGGGTTAAGGAATTGTATGACTCGCATTATATTATCAAGTCACAACATTTACTGACATGGGAACCCCAGAGAAAATCTGCAATGGCATTTGTTGCTTTCTACTACAATTAAGTCAAGGGTGAACTAAAAGTCCAGCGGCTGCAATTGTAGGCAGGAAAGTAGATATTTATTTCTTCTACATAAACTAACAAGCAAATATTCTCATGGGGGCAGCTAAAGAAGTTATTTTTTTCTGCCACCATGTTAATAATGTCAAAACAAGTGCTTATACAAATTTTGATCACTCGAGCGCAATTACGAGACCCGTAAAGAATACGTTTCCATGGGGCCGTTTACAGAAGAAAACACAATTTCATGGAAAGATTTAGTGGAACAAATACAGCAATTGTTGAGATTTTTTTTCAACATATTCCCCACCGGAACTGAGATATTTTCCATGCCGTAGGATCACGTTTTGCATCCCTGCCGCCTGGGATCGAAACCAGTCTGTAACAGCCGTCTGCACCTCTGTTGATTCCACGGTATGACAAATCTATGAATTCCAGTGGGGAATATGTTGAAAAATAGCTCAACTATATGTATGTGTTCCAATAAATTTTTCCAATGCAATTGTGTTTTATTTCTGTAAAGGCCCAAGGGAAATTAATTTTATCCATGACCATAACAAAAAATATGCGTTTATTAAATACTTCTGTGCGAGATCGTATTTGCTTGGTTTCCGCACAAAACCAACCCGCGGTAAGTCTAAAATTCCACATTCAGTATTCCCAAACTAACGCACATAACAATTTCCCTCTTCTTACCGCTTAAGTGACATATTGATTTTACTGCTTTAGGCTTTTAACATATTATTTTTAGAGACGTTCAATATAGTAATAATTATAAATTGGAAACTTACCACTGCAATTTCACCTAAATTGCAGTGTTAATTATTGTTTTTAAATATTTGCAAAAATTAAGTAAACTCTACAACTCCACTAAGTTACTGCATTTCATGATGCATGTAACATTAAGGAAGCCGTTTGTTTTAAGTTCGCATTTATAGACTGGGGGAAAAAAAAGACAGACGTATATCACGGCCTGCTGGAGTACAGTAAACACAGAAAACATTTTAAAGCAACAATGTTGAAGATAGATATTTTTGTTTTCCAAAATTGCCGTCATTGAACAGCAACCAAGATGGAGATTTCATTGCAACTAATTAGAAATTCCTCTTTCAGGTATGTAATAAACGATCTTCGCACAAAATAATGTACGATACACGAGCGGTATGTTTTCTTTCAATTCTCGGAAATTAAAAAAGCTCAACTACGTTTCGCTTTTTGAAACTTTTCCTCGAACATGAAAACTTCAACATACCGCTCTTGTAACGCATATTACTATTGCGTTTATAAAGTAGGCTTTTATTCAACATTATTTTATTCCACTAGTGAAATAAAGGCTCTACCTCACAGTTCGTTAGTATTTTCCTAGTACCCGGGCACACACGTATACTTTTTCATTCAACTATTATTCAAGAAGTTACTAGATGTCACTACCTCTACTTCTTTATTACCATTTCTTATATCTCCATACACTCAATCTCCTTCTCCTTTTTTTATCTACTACTACTACGTCGTAATTTGTGCATTGCATCCATATCTAATATGTTTTTTTTTAATTTTGTAATAATTTACCTTTTGGGATACGAGGAGACTTGAACCTGCGAAGTTGGGCTTATAGGATTTAATAATGTAATAATGACATAATAATGACAAGCCTTAGTCAACTGAGCTAAACAGACACGATGATTAATTACGTTTTAATATTACTCTTAGGTTTACAGAAGTAAAATGTGAAATTATTTTAATCACATTAGACGCGTGAACGCTTCTAAATAATCCCTGAAACTTCAAAAGATTAAAATGCACGTTTAAAAAGAAAAAAAAAAATTAAAATTGTATAATTGTAATTTGTTATTTATCCAACGCCTTAGAGACCATTCTTAACTATTCATGGCCTCCTACATAATGATCTATCTAGTAGGCTACTTTTCTTCCCTCCTATACCTAGTAAAATGATTTATTTATATTTTACACCAGGATCATCGAACTCCAGTCGTGGAAGGGGGTAGCTAACGGTGTTTCCGGTTCTCAACCGTTAATCTAAAGGCATAGCCAGGTTAATATTGGAAATGTTAGTAAAAATAAAATGATGTCCCTGTAGTATACGTTTTGTGTGTTGCAGGTAGTGTGATTTAAGCAACGTAGAAGCACAATGGTCCGGTATTCATTCCAGAAAAGCCGAGATGGTGTTCGTGTATGACCAAGCAGGTGGAAACGGTCGAGAGGCAGCACGCATGTATCGAGCCACGTACCCACAGACAGCACCACGCACATCACACAACATTTGGAGCCATTTTTCGGTACATCATCTTGTTCCTGGAATGAATACCGGACCATCGTGCTTCTACGTTTTTTAAATCACACTATCTGCAACACACAAAACGCACACTGCAAGTTATGAGAGAATTTCGTCAGTGCCATCTACCGTGAAAACTATGCATTTCCGGACTCAAGGTGATATGAACTTTTGTGCTCCATTTTCAGTCAGAAATCACATCCTGAAGTTTGTCGGTGGACTTAAAACTCACCCTGTACGTACGTAGAATTGTCTTCCTTCAAAGTACGAACGTTTATGAGCAGAAATTACCGGTACTACTTTAAATTGCATTCCCAAGCACGTTTCTTTACACGCTGTAAATATTTACTGTTCACCATGTTCCCTCCAGGGAACCTAAGGTAAATAGGTTTTACTGCCTTCGTCCTGGTTTTAACTCGCGAGTATCAGATCTAGTGGAGCACGGAGGGTTACGCGTTGCACTGGTTGAATGATTCTTCATTCCCTGTCCATGAAACCGCATGCAAGTTTGACCTCTGCCAATGCCTACTCTTGTGAGCCTTTGATCGTGATTGATCGATCAGCGACCTCCCACGGCAGATCGAGAATCCCTTTGAGCAGCAAACGAAGTCAGGACCGAGGAGAGCTCGAGGGATGTGTGTGATATGGACATAAGAGCTTTTGTAGAGATAGAATTCCAAAACAGACCGTCCGATGAATTGACATCACAATATGAGAACTGGGTTGTAAATATAAGGTAAACATGGACGAGGGGTATTGAGAATTGAGAAAACAGACAAGACGATATCAGGTAACTGTTATTATTGAAACCCTTCTATACTAGTGGTGGTGATTCTGATGCTCTCATAGTAATGGTGGTGTTGAGGCACTGGTAGTGATGGTGATGCTGTGATTGTGTCATAATGACGGTTATGATATAAGTGATGATACTGTAGTTTTAGCGTTCGTGATGATGAATATGGTGTTCGTGACGATGATGGTTGTTGTATTGGTCGTTATGATTGTGGCGTTTGTGATAATAGTTGTGGTGTTCGTAATGATGATTACTGTTGTGTTCATAATGATGATGGTGATAGTGACTGTGGTATTCGTGATGTAATGGTTGTGGTGTTCATGATGATGATGATTGTTGTGGTGTTCGTAATGATGATTACTGTTGTGTTCATAATGATGGTGATAGTGACTGTGGTATTCGTGATGATAATGGTTGTGGTGTTCATGATGATGATGATTGTTGTGGTGTTCGTAATGACGATTACTGTTGTGTTCATAATGATGATGGTGATAGTAACTGTGGTATTCGTGAAGATAATGATTGTAGTGTTCGTGATGATGATGATGATGATTGTTGTGGTGTTCGTAATGATGATTACTGTTGTGTTCATAATGATGATGGTGATAGTAACTGTGGTATTCGTGAAGATAATGATTGTAGTGTTCGTGATGATGATGATGATGATTGTTGTGGTGTTCGTAATGATGATTACTGTTGTGTTCATAATGATGATGGTGATAGTGACTGTGGTATTCGTGATGATAATGGTTGTAGTGTTCGTGATGATGATGATGATTGTTGTGGTGTTCGTAATTATGATTACTGTTGTGTTCATAATGATGATGATGATAGTGAATGTGGTATTCGTGATGATAATGGGATTGGTGTTCGTGATGATGATGATTGTTGTGGTGTTCGTAATGATTATGATAGTGGATGTGATGTTCGTGAAGATGATGATGATGATGATTATGGTGTTCTTAATGATTTGTGGCGTTCGTGATGACGATGGTTGTGGTGTTTGTAATGATGACGATGATCGTTGTGATGTTAGTGATGATTGTTGTGGTGTTCGTAATGTTCCTCCTATACTGTATCATCCCTTCGCCTCTGGAATTCGTTACCTAGTGACGTCAGGGATTGCCGGACACTGTCACAGTTTAAAAGTAAACCAGAAAAGTATGTTTTATCTCACGAAATCCGTTTCTGAGAAGTTGCTAGATTTATGCCGAAGTTCTTATCTTTAGTATTTTGGCAAAAATTTCCTTTTGTTAGATTAACCCTTTCTCTCGTCTTTGTGCCAGAATACTAGAACAGCTTATTGTCCCTTAATTAATAACAATAATGCTGAGTGTCACTGTTATTTTGTGTCTGTATTTGTTGTATATCTTTCCACTTTTTTATTGTTCTTTTTTTTTTTTGCATCATTTAATATGTTAGACTAATTTTTATTATCTTCAATTCCTATTTGTATGTCCAGCTGTTTTTTTGTGTCATATCCATTCTGTAACTCGTTATTACTGTAGATTAATTGTATAGATGTATAATTTTTCTTGTAGTTGTATTGTATTTCTGATGGTGTGGAAGAGAAGGCCTGATGGCCTTAACTCCACCAGAATAAATAAATAAATAAATAAATAAATAAATAAATAATGTTGATTGTGGCTGTGGTGTTCATGAAGATGACGATGATGATAGTTATGATGTTCGTGATGATGACTGTTGTGATGTTCGTAATGATGATTGTTGTAGTGTTCGTGATGATGACTGTTGTAATGTTCGTGATAATAATTGTTCTGGTGTTCATTATGATGATTGTTGCGATGTTCGTAATTATGATGTTGATAGTGACTGTGGTATTCGTGATGATAATGGTTGTGGTGATCGTGATGGTAATTTTGTGGTGTTAGTGATGATGATGATAATGATGATGATAGTGGGTGTGGTGTTGGTGAAGATGATGATGGTTATGGTGTTCGCGATGATGACTATTGTGTTCATGATGACGATGGTTGTGGTGTCTGTAATGATAATGTGGTGATGGTTGTGATGTTCATGTTGATGCTTGTGTCATTCGTAGTTATTATGATGGTTGTATCCATACTGATAGTGGCTGTGTTGTTCGTAATGATGATGATGATGATGATGATGCTAAGGTTTTAGTGTTCATGATGATGGTGATGATTGCTGCGGTGTTCATTATGATGGTTTTTGTGTCGTGATGATGATGATGGTGATTGTGATGTTCGTGGTGATGAATGGTTGTGGTGGTGGTGATAATTGCTGTGATGTTCATGATGATTGTGGTGTCTGTTGTGTACATGGTGGTGATGATGATGATGATGGTGACTGCGATTGTGGTAGTGCTTGGAATTTTGATAGTGCCAGTCGGAGCGGTGATAGTTATGATGAATTTTGCAACTTAAAGATCGCAGTTGTGATTGTGATGATTTTAGAGAAAAAAATGTACGTAATATAACACACAGAATGCAATCTTTCTTTATTTCACTCAACCAATAAGAGAGTTTTATATTATGGACTTAATGTCCTTTTATCTGTAGTAATGTCACGAGAGGTTTGAGATCTGCCGATAAATCTCAGACCTCGAGTGACATTTATTAGGACTATTTCGTGAATAAAATAAAAATTTAAATAATATATCCCTAAAATTCGATCACAAAATGTTAATAATTGTATATTAACGAATACTTAATCTATTCAGACATTATGAAGTTGAAATACTCGTAGATGAATATCGATTATTACAAGAAAGAAATTCGATGTTATTATTCTTGTAATGCCAATTGCGAAAAGCGAAATACAGGTTTAACATTGTTAATTACATGTACTGCACATTTCTCTTATTATTATAACAAATACATTTTCATTATCTGCTGAAATCATAATTTAATTTAACAGTAACTGTGGGGACAGCTATATACCAATGCTTATATATTCACAGCGAGACATGTTGCTACACAGTGAAGCCATCTCTGTATAGATAGGCCTAATTAAAACACGAATTTTATTACGCCATACGAAAGGTAGTTTGATCAAAGACATTATTACTATGCAAGGTCTTTGAGTTCGATATGCGATGATGTTACATAAATTTGAACGTCTATTAATTGTTTAATTTCAAAACAAATTTTATAGGCTACAATTTTATAGGTTACGTTAGGCCTACCTGTGGAAGCAGGACCGATGTCAGCTGTGCCTTGTTTCGACCGTTACTTACAATGAGTGCTACACGAAAGCATTTTTTATAGCTCGACAAACGCATTCTCACTGTAGTGTGTAACGGAACTAAAGCTGCATCTACACAGTTCAATATTCCAATCGCGTATGCGTGCAATCTGGGAAGAATAGAATCAAGTTTAAAAGGTACGTTCAATTAGGATGCATAAAGATTTTGTGTTTACATGGTGCGCCGTTTTGAACGTGGTCTTCACTGCGTAAAAATATTAATTAATATTAAATATCAATCTTGCATTCATTGCTTTAAAGTTGAAAGAAAAGTTTAACCGTGTAGTTGCATCTTAATGTATTCATGATCATCAATTTACGGGGAAACAGTTGGCGACAACGACTAAACAAAAAAACGACCATGCGATAAATTTATAGCGATAAATCTAGCTGCAGAAATTATCGCAAAGTGTGACTGTGATTGGTTGGAATTCAAAATTGCATTACACTTCATCGGTCGAAAATGGAATGACGTCATATAAACGAAATAGTCTATTTAAATTTAAAGCAATCACCTGAAAGGTTTGAAGTTACGTTCAAATACAATGACTATCCAGTGGAGTAAAGAACAGCGTTCCATTTCTTCTACGGCTCTAGAGTTTTGTAAGTAAAGGGAAGCAATCTTCATCCTCATATGAACATTGTACAGGAAGAGTAGATGTGAGTCTCCGGCTGCTTCGTGATAACAAAAGACTGTTAAATGTCAACACTGGAAATTAGATTTTGTACGGCAGTGTTTCTATGGGCCTAAGTTCCATTCCTGCCCTGCAGTTCGCCACAGCAACAAAGACCTCGTCAGCGTGAGGGATATTCCCCAGAGATGCTACCATATCTGCTCTTGCTTTCAACAAGGTAAAAGAGAATGCTTGATTACTGGAGAAATGAATACGAACAAATGAAAAAAAAAGTCACAGTAAAAAAAATGCTTACGCAACAACAAAAATCCTCCTCGATCTGCTTTTGAATTTTCTACTTTTTATTCAAATAAGAATTTTCGGTGAATGAGGGTTTTTAATGCGGAAAATATTTCTCAACAGTAATCTCACTAGAGGTTTTGATTTATCTAGAGAAAATCAAAACTCGAGTGCGATTTAATTGACTATTACACGATTAGAAGAAAGTATATAAAGATTAGCGGTAACAAACTACTCCAATACAATAAAATATTAATTGGCTTACGAAAATACAACTGTCTTCAAATGTATTATTGTACCATCTCAACATTACGCTAGATGGCAGTAGCTGTTTTCTTGTTATCAGTTGTGCCAACTATGGAATCTTCATTGAACTCTGTGGACGGTTACTAGTCAAGAAGACTTTGTTGATTCAGTTTCATTTTTATTAAAACATTTGCATTCCACTTCAATCACCCGGATCCCAGTAATCAACGTCACTTGACAGATGATTTTCAATAAATCTTAGTATTAAACAATCTCTGATACGTGACTATCCATAATATCATATAGCAGAAGCTATAACAAACATAACCTAAATAATATAAACAAGTGTTAGAAAAGTTTTAATTAGGGATGATGAAAGAAACAAGAAACGTTTTAATTAACTATGATGAAATAAAACGTAAACGTGAATAATTTTAAAAGAAACAATTATTAAAAGTACAATTTTCAAATTTGAATGTTTTAGAGGTTGGTGGTTCAGTTGATGTTATATTGGACGTGTGCGTAAAAGAAGTGAACTCGTTGATGTACATGGTGTATCCTTCAACTTACTCAGGATTTCCGAATGGTGCTCTTCATATATGACCAGTGATCTTTATTAATTCTTGTTCTTGAATGCCAATGCGAGTCATATTTGAAAGTGCTGTGCATCGACTGGAGTAGTTTGTAATTTTCTGTTTTTGACGTCCAGACCAGTGCAGTTTGAAATGTTGGCAAACAAAGAAACAAATGCTAGGGTAGTGATAAAAATAAACAAATGCTAGGGACGCGATAAAATTAAACAAATGCTAGGGACGCGATAAGATTGTGCGATAAGCAGCCATGATTGGTTGACAGACGTCCTTTCGTACCGTTTTATTGGTCGAAAGTAGTGTGACGTAGTAAAAGTGTAATAGTCAAAATAAATACCTAGACTAGAGTAGTGAAAGCTTGGAGAAAAGTTATGATTAAAATTTAGTTCTTCTTTCTATGGATGGTCAGAAAAAGAGATGAAAACCGAATCCGAGCAGCAAAAATGAAATTCCAAAGGGCCGTCAGAGGATGAACTAGAAGAAATAAAATACCAAATACATAAATAAGAGATCAATAATTTAATGATTACATTTATTTCTTTTTATCGCTCTGTTGACAATAGTAATTGTTGCTTTTTCGAGGTCCTCTTGTCGTTCTTTTGCGAGGGCAGCACTATCATAACGCCAGCGATTTATTCGTCCCTTACATTTAGTGTCTTTTTGAACACTTCTTCTTTCATCAACCCCTACAGTCAAAAATGGATAGGAATTAGATATGGGGACCTTGGTGGTCAATACATGTGATCACCGCAGCCTATCCATCGTTCGGGGAATGTGAGATTTAAGGTTCATTCACAATGAAAATTAAACATAACGTAACCGTTAACTTAAAAATGTAAACGTTACGATAAAATGAAGAACATTCACGCTGGGAACATAAACATAACCGCAAAAATACTTGGTAACCATGGAAAAATAACAACGACGTCATTTCCTCATATTCTGTCGTATACTACAGCGCTCCACGATTGTGTACTGTTTGCAAATCATGTAAGCATGAAAGTTTGGAGTTTGCAAACTTTTATGTTAACGTCTAACGGCAATGTTTATGTCAATGTTTATGTGAATCATTGTAAATGATCCCATTTGGTAACCTGGCCGCAAACTTCTGTGTTTATGTTACGGTTATGTTTAATTTTCATTGTGAATGGGCCTTTAGATGATATTATATCATCTTACGGCTATATGTACAGGGGCTCCGTCATACTGGAAAAGCAAGCCCATCCTTTTAGACAAGGGAACTACGAACAGCTGTTATGAACAGTGCTACCCACATATTATCTTAGAAGTGTTACAGATTATTTCACTGTACGTAATCAATTGTCGTTCCTTGATACCATTTGAAGAGTCCACTGCAAGAATGATGGATGTCATTTGGAATATATTTTTCAGGAGAAGCAATTGAAAGTTTGAAATGCTTAGCGTTCAAAGCTTAACTGTGATTTTCCGATCATTACTGGTCAATGACTATCAATGTTAATGCCATATAACTCTCTACGTACATTCTATATGTCTTAAGCTATGCATTGACAGTCTTGGTTCATTTTCGACAAGAAACTGACATCCATCATTCTTGCAGTGGACTTTTCATTTGTAAAGCCTATTATACATAACATTCAAATAGCTGTATCTCCAGACCTACCCAAAATTGGACACTGTTTATATCAACTTTTACTCTGACTAGTCCATACTATCGCACCCTGAAGTATTTAATCTTCTTGAATCATCTTACATAATCACCAAAGAACATACCTCTTGACACAACACAGAACAACAGAATAAACAATTCCGATGTGTGATAGAGAGAAATCTCTTCATGTTACTAGAGTCGACGGCAATTCGGAAGGCGGTAGTCTGCTAGCGCTTGCGTCGAGAGAGACAGATAGAGAGAGCAAGGCAGCGTACAACATTGCCACATCGTACTTCACGAGCACGTGCAATACAAATAGTGCAGGAGAGAATTTAAATTATCAAAAGACAATAATGACCTTAGCCGTTGAATACTGTAAGCATGACACCAAACAAACCCTCTTTCCTTCATTAGCAATATTTTTGCACGGTTCTCAATCCGAAACCATATGCTTCTACGGTCGTTTCTTGCGCGTTGGAAACGTTGCAGTCAGCACCAAGATAGCCGGCAGCGTTCTGGTCGTCAACGTTTTTAAAATAATTATACGCCTTAAACACTATTTTCCGCGCCTGCCTGTGCAATACTTGTTGTTGTTTTTTTTTTTTACAGTCTCTTCTTCCATTTATTTATCTTACACATACACAGTAAATGTTAGTTTTACTTATTCAATGTATTGTAACTTTTTAAACTAGACAACAATGTAACTTTATTATCTCAACAATAGGATTTGCTCTCCACACAGTAACACAGTATTCCTTAGTGCACTCCACAGACGACAATGACAATTTACTTGGACTATTACGAACAACAATGAACTGTTAATCTTAACTAATATTTACAAAGCACTATTTACAAATCAGAACTGTAAGTTCTCAGTTCACAGTTCTTCTAGCTCAGTCTCTCACAGTATCTCGAACCACAGACCTTCAGAGACGATCCGCTGTACTCGAACTCAGGTCCCTCCAACTGCGGTCCACTGCACCCGAACTCAGGTCCCTCCAACTGCGGTCCACTGCACTCGAACTCAGGCCTTCTAATGCTCACACAGTTGCGGACGCACACTCAAGTCGAACTCCGATACACATGACTGGCTGGCTTGCTCTGTTCACTGGCTTACTGATTGAACTAATCATGAATCACACTGTCCGAGTTCACTCGCGTTTTTTCTTTTATAACCACAGCGACGTAGCCTGGAAAGTTCGAGTTCGCGATTTTTCGACGCGCGTCCAGATAGCACTCCAGAGAAAGCACTCGAACAATCCGGACCCCTCCTCTCCGCCGCGATCACTCTTTCCCCTTTCTTCTCTCCGCAAGCACCAGATGCGCGCGCAACCCGCCCAAAACACGGCCGACTTAGCCTCTCCTCCGTCGGTCGTGAGATCGAATCTCACGTTGTCGTCACAGTATTGAAACACTCACACGTGAACAAACGATCTCTGGAAGTACTTGTTATAGATTGATTCTGATTGGTTCTACTGTACTAGTTTGTGACGTCACTTACCAGAAATGCTACGGCGCATTTAGTAGCTGACCGCCTTCCGTCTAGTCTAGTGAGAATAGAACCCAGAACCGTTGAATTTGTAGTAAGGACAGCCTTCAGAACCGTTTTCTTAATGTTATTACAATATGCTTGGTGTTATAGATAGTGTTATCGTTCTGAGAGACGATCGATCATTACCACGCCTTCGCGTCGTCTGCCTTCTCTTGTTATTTCTGCCGCTGTCGGAGTGGTCTCATTGTTGAACCTGAGGCCGACCTCTTCTCTGGAGGGTGTCGAGTGGCTCTCTAAGCGTCTGCTGTCTCGCTATATGAGCTGCCGTCTTATGAGTGTTTTACTGGAGAACTCCTCGCAGCTATCCAGTTCACCTGTCACCGCAGGTGTACGTGTCTAGTTCAAGCAATGTCAAGCTACCAAGAATAATCAAATACACGGTGCATATTAACTTCAATGTATATCAGTGGAGTATAAGGTTACAATGCATTAGTTATTCATAGATTTAAACAAAGGCATATGACTCTGTTAAGAGAGACGTTTTATATAATATTCTTATTGAATTTGGTATTCCCAAGAAACTAGTTCGATTAACTAAAATGTGTCTCAGTGAAACGTACAACAGAGTCCGTATAGATCAGTTTCTCTCAGATGCGTTTCAAATTCACTGTGGGCTAAAGCAAAGAGATGCACTATCACCTTTACTTCTTAACTTTGCTCTAGAGCAAGCCATTAGGAAAGTCCAGGATAACAGAGAGGGTTTGGAATTGAACGGGTTACATCAGTTGCTTGTCTATGCGGATGACGTGAATATGTTAGGAAGAAAATCCACAAACGATTAGGGAAAATACGGGAAGTTTATTTGAAGCAAGTAAACAAGTAGGTTTGGAAGTAAATCTCGAAAAGATAAATAATATGATTATGTCTCGTGACGAGAATATTGTACGAAATGGAAATATGAAAATAAGAAATTTATCCTTTGAAGAGGTGGAAAAATTCAAATACCTGGGAGCAACATTAACAAATATAAATGATACTCGGGAGAAAATTAAACACAGAATAAATATAGGAAATGCCTGTTATTATTCGGTTGAGAAGCTTTTATCATCCAGTCTGTTGTCAAAAAAACTGAAAGTTAGAATTTATAAAACAGTTATATTACCGGTTGTTCTTTATGTTTGTGAAACATGGACTCTCACTTTGAGAGAGGAACATAGGTTAAGGGTGTTTGAGAGTAAGGTGCTTAGGAAAATATTTGGGGCTAAGAGGGATGAAGTTACAGGAGAATGGAGAAAGTTACACAACACAGAACTGCACGCATTGTTTTCTTCACCTGACATAATTAGGAATATTAAATCCAGACGTTTGAGATGGGCAGGGCATGTAGTACGTATGGGCGTATACAGAAATGCATATAGAGTGTTAGTTGGGAGGCCGGAGGGAAAAAGACCTTTGGGGAGGCCGAGACTCTACTGTAAGTTTCACTGAGACACATTTTAATTAATCGAACTAGTTTCTTGGGAATATCAAATTCAATAAGAATATTATATAAAACTTCTCTCTTGACCGAGTCATATGCGTTTTTTAAATCTGTGAATAACTGATGTACTATACCCTTACACTCTCATTTTTTCTCCAATATCTGTCGAAAGGCTAACAACCCATCACCGTAAAAAGAGAGCTTGTTACGAATCCATATAATAGTAATAATGATGATGATGATAATAATAATAATAATAATAATAGTAGTAATAATAATAGCATTCATTTTATTTTCTCTCCTCAAATATTTCCGTTGATATCAAGTTCCTACTGTGTTCAGAGGACATCAATACGGTTACTGTAATGTATGTCACATATTCCTCACTGTCGTATACTGTACTGTGGTATTGTAAATGTTACGTGCTCATGTCCAAGTAACAAGTAGGGCCTATATCCGTTCATAATTCTCTATTCTGTGCGTGCATGGTTGAATGATCGAAAAATGATGTAACGGTGTGACATGTGTCCAAACCTAATGACTTTTTGATATCATGACGCGCATTGACGTCGATATGTGAAATGCGCTGTTAACGATTGGAACTGAAGTAATTTTTTGGTCATGTGCTTTCGAGTCTTTCTTGTATCATCAGATATTTCGCTATTTTCTCTGAGTACTTTCATTATTAAATGTTTCTTGTTTTCTCGTTATACTACGGGTTGAAGTATCATAATACAATTTTATGATCGACCATGCCGAAATGTAGTAATTGTACACCTGGTAGAGCCCTTTAATGGACCTCATTAAGTACACCTATTCATTAAAGTTCAGGTTTTCCACCAATCAGAAAACACCATTGTAGCAATATGAAAGCGCAAGTATCGATTATTCTCGGATATGCAATCGAAAGACACCTAGCGAAACGTCACGGAGGCTGGAAATCCAATACCGTCGCAGAAGGTTATGTTTGTTACTATAATAATTAGCGTTAATTGTAAATAATATTCAAATAAATTCAATTTGTCATCTCGTTTTTCAATGTCTAAATAAATTTCCAGGTTATATTAAGATTAATGTTCATTTTACTCTCTAGATTATATCAAGGTCAATGACATTTGTTCTTCGGAAAAAATCAATACTTTCCCGTCTGCGCACATCTCACAATTTACGAGATACTGCACAAGGTCACTTCTGCTCCCCAGTCAGATAAGAATAATATGAATACTTATGAATAATTTCAAGTTAGAAAAATGGTCGAGCATAAAAAGTCGTATTAAAATTGCCTATAATGGTAATTAAGACGCTCGTATGAAAATTATGAAACTCGCTTGCGCTTATTTCATAAACATACTCGCGTCTTAATTACTACCATTATAGGCTCGTTCCATAATGTACTATTGTAAAAGTAGATTTGCAGATTTTCACGAAATGCTTTTACATAAGGGATGCTGAAAAAACGTAAGTTTAACGACATGCTACCCTTTTTCCTATGTGATTGAAATTTTCTCAACATATGGGATGGTTTCGTTCACATGCGACTATTCACCCGAGAATTATACACATGAAATAAAATTTACTGAGCCTTTATTTAAAGATAATGGCAATTTCCTCAAAATCAATTCAGGCAATTTTAGTGTGGTTTATTTTCTAATACATGGTGAGTTAGGACAAAAGGTCCATACTTTCAGAGCTAATAATATGGGTGATTATGAAAGAAAAGCATTATGTAAACACGTCTTATTCTCAACGGTATTGAAGAAAACCAGTTGAACCTTGAGGAACGGTGCAGGAAAAATTCAGATGATACTAAATTAAAATATTGTTACCTGTATGCTGTGTTTAATTGTCCATTTGTCTTTATATAACATGTACAATTCTGCTTTTAAGGGGTTGAAGCAAATACGTGGAAAAAAACCTTCTCCCAACCAGAATTTGAACACGGGTCTGCTCGTTTCGCGGTCAGATATGCTGACCATTACTCCACGGAGGTGAACAACAGAGAAGGTACTGTCGACGATTTTTATATAGTGCTGATTATGCGGAAAATACAAGATTTTTGTGTTAGTTCGTAATAAAGTTCCGTGCCGAGAACTATTGACCATTTTTAATGATGAGACTTTATTATTTTGTGAAACGCTTAGGGTAAGATATAGTGATCCATAGTAGATCGATAAATCAGTGAATAAGATGAGAGTGATTCCGTGAAAAAGATAAGTATTTTCCCTGGACCAAAAATACAATAAAAATGAAGTAAAAGCTAGCATTTTACCGAGGAACAAATTTGTGTCAAAAGGGCTTACGTAGACATTATCGTGGATCTTTTCCAATATTTATTCACTACCAAGATTTTTATAGTAGGCCTACTTCTTCGAGTTTATATGGAGAAGAAAATGTAAAGGTGCAAATTTTTTTTATAAACAAATTTATATTGTAGGTTGAAAAGTTAAATATCTAAGAAATACTAGAAAACTGTGTAGGAGTGAGGGAAAAATATAGGCCTATATTTTATATATTCGTAAGGAGGGTGACCAGAAATGTGATATTTAAATGCTATTATATTGATAATATGGAAAAAATACTTTCGGACGAAATCATAGGTAATTATATGAACGTAGATAGTATCCGCAATAGTCATTGGATATGAAAATATATAATTTTATTTCAACAGCAGTATTCGAAATAATCTTTAGGATATGAAAATATATAATTTTATTTCACCAGAAGTATTCGCAATAATGTTTAGGATATGAAAATATATAATTTTATTTCAACAACAATATTCATGAAAATATATAATTTTATTTCAACAGAAGTATTTGAAATAATCATTACGACATGAAAATTCATAATTTTATTTCAACAACAATATTCATGAAAATGTATAATTTTATTTCAACAGCAGTATTGGCAATAATCACTAGCAAAATGAAAATATACAATTTAATTTCAACAGCAGTATTCGCAATATTCACTAGCATATGACAATGTATAATTTAATTTCAACAGCAGTATTCGAAATAACCATTAAGATATTAAAATGTATTATTTTATTTCAACAGTAGTATTCGCAATAATCATCAGGATATGAAAATGTGTAATTTTATTTCAACAGCAGTATAGAATATGAAAACATATAATTTTATATCAACAGTAGTATTCGCAATAATCATTAGGACATGAAAATGTATAATTTTATTTCAACAGCAGTATTCACAATAATGATGAGGATATAAAAATGTATAATTTTATTTCAGCAGCAGTATTCGCAATAATCATTAGGATATGAAACGTATAATTTTATTTCAACAGTAGTATTCAGAATAATTATTAAGATATGAAAATGTATAATTTTATTTCAACAGTAAACCTAGTATTCACAATAATTATTAAGATATGAAAAGTATAATTTTATTTCGATATGAAAATGTATAATTTTATTTCAACAGCAGTATTCGCATATGAAAGTGTATAATTTAATTTCAACAGCAGTATTCGAAATAACCGTTAAGAAATGAAAATGTCTACTTTTATTTGAACAGCAGCTTTGACAATAATTATTAGAATATGAAAATGTATAATTTTATTTCAACAGGTTGTTCATTTTATTTCAAATATTATTTCAGTTTAATTCTATTAAATTTAATTTAATTTAGAATAACAGTAATTCATTAGTAGGCGTTAACCTAAGTACCGGAATGAACATGCATTTAAAACATCTAGTTTTAAGACGTACTCACCCTTAATGCGCGCAAAGTCTATCGTGCACGCTTGAAATAGAATTCCTTAAAGGACTTTCTCGTGATCACCCGACAGCATAACAAAGTTACAGATAGTGACTGTGAGACAAGGGTAGGATTTCTTAATTTACAGAAAAGATAATTTAAATCCTTATCTTAAATACAGCACACTATCTTGCAAGAAAGATTAATCTTATTACATAATACTGTGCAGTAATGAAGCTCGTGCAAGTGATGTCATTTGGCGTATAATTAAACTATTAGGAGTGACATCACAATTGAGCTGCAGTATTTGGAATATTATATTAGTAGCAACCAGCATAGGTTCGAATTTCAGTATGATAGTATATAATCTGGGCTGTAAGTGTTTTGGTTTGATAATGGCGGCACTTATGGAAATTATCCACACGTGAATGCAGGGATCAAGAGGACAGAATTGCTGCAAAACCCTTCCATGTAGTTGGTTTCCAAAGGGAATTAGTAATCTAACAGTTAATATTAGCCTAAAAGGCTTTATTATCGCATAATTGATAAGTAGGCCTAGTTCACGCCGCAAACCTGTTCAATTTCTTCAGTAACTAGTTGGCGAAGCCCCTAATTAACAACATAGAGCGAGCGACACTTGTACTTCGGGACCACGCCAGAGCGTGGGGTCTATATCATTATCACGAACACCATAACCATTATCATCTTCACGAAAACTAGAGCCACTATCATCATCATGACGAACACCACAACAATCACCATCACAAACACAACAATCATCATCACGACCATCACGACCATTATCATCACGAATAGTAGACACTATCAACATCATCATTATGAACATCACAACAATCATAATCACGAACATCACAACAATCATCATAACGAACACCACAACAATCATCACGAACACCACAACAATCATCATCATTACGAACTCAATAGTCATCATCACCAACACCATAACTATCATCATCGTCATCTTTACGAAGACCACATTACGAACGGCACAAAAGCCATCACGAACAACGTAACCATCGCCATCATTTTCTTCTTCTTCTTTTCTTCTTCTTCTTCTTCTTCTTCTTCTTCTTCTTCTTCTTCTTCTTCACGAACACCACAGTCACTATAATCATTACGAACACCATAACCATCATCACGAACGCCACAACAGCCATCATCACGAACACCGTAACCATCATCATCATCATCATCATCATTTCTTCTTATTCTTCTTCTTCTTCTTCTTCTCCTTCTTCTTCACGAACACCACAACCACTATCATCGTCATTACAAACACCACAACCATCATCATGAACGCCACAACAGCCATTATCACGAACACCGTAACCATCATCATCATCATCATCATTTCTTCTTATTCTTCTTCTTCTTCTCTTCTTCTTCTTCTTCACGAACACCACAGCCACTATCATCGTCATTACAAACACCACAACCATCATCACGAACGCCACAACAGCCATCATACGAACACCGTAACCATCACCATCATCATTATAATCATCATCATCATCTTCTTCTTCTTCTTCACGAACACCACAGCCACTATCATCGTCATTACGAACACCACAACCATCATCACGAACGCCACAACAGCCATCATCACGAACACCGTAACCATCACCATCATCATCATAATAATAATCATCATCATCATCATCTTCTTCTTCTTCTTCTTCACGAACACCACAGCCACTATCATCATTACGAACACCATAACCATCATCACGAACGCCACAACAGCCATTATCACGAACACCGTAACCATCATCATCATCATCATTTCTTCTTCTTCTTCACGAACACCACAGCCACTATCATCGTCATTACAAACACCACAACCATCATCACGAACGCCACAACAGCCATCATCACGAACACCGTAACCATCACCATCATCATCATAATCATCATCTTCTTCTTCTTCACGAACACCACAGCCACTATCATCGTCATTACGAACACCACAACCATCATCACGAACGCCACAACAGCCATCATCACGAACACCGTTACCATCATCATCATCATCATCATCTTCTTCTTCTTCTTTTTCTTCTTCACGAACACCACAGCCACTATCATCGTCATTACAAACACCACAACCATCATCACGAACGCCACAACAGCCATCATCATGAACACCGTAACCATCACCATCATCATCATAATCATCATCATCATCATCATCATCTTCTTCTTCTTCTTCACGAACACCACAGCCCCTATAATTATCATTACGAACACCACAACCATCATCACGAACGCCACAACAGCCATCATCACGAACACCGTAACCATCACCATCATCATCATCTTCTTCACGAACACCACAGCCACTATCATCATCATTACGAACACCACAACCATCATCACGAAAGCCACAACAGCCATCATCACGAACACCGTAACCATCACCATCATCATCATAATCATCACCTAATCTTCTTCTTCACGAACACCACAGCCACTATCATCATCATTACGAACACCACAACCATAATCACAAACGCCACAACAGTCATCATCACGAATACCGTAACCATCACCATCATCATTTTCTTCTTCTTCACGAACACCACAGCCACTATTATCATCATTACGAACACCACAGCCACTATCATCATCATTACGAACACCACAACCACCATCACGAACGCCACAACAGTCATCATCACGAACACCGTAACCATCACCATCATCATTTTCTTCTTCTTCACGAACGCCACAGCCACTATCATCATCACGAACGCCACAACAGCCATCATCACGAACACCGTAACCATCACCATCATAATCATCATCTTCTTCTTCTTCTTCTTCACGAACACCACAGCTACTATGATCATCATTACGAACACCACAACAGTAATAATCATCATCATCTTGAGTGTGATATCTGGCTGATAGTCCTGAACTCATTACATAAACTTAAAATTTTAAATGCGTCTATTTCATTATTTTTTTTACTTCATATTACGTTTCACAACTATGTGTGTATTTTTTTCTCTACTTCTTCAATTGGTTATTTAACGACTCTATATCCACTGCGCCATTGTACAGCATCGAACGAACTGGTGATAGAGAGATGATGATTTAGAAAATATGAGTGCAAGAATTTGCCAAGGATTATGTGACAAACTCAGAAGAAAAACCTGATCTGAGTGATCAGTTACTCAGCCCAGTAGACAGTAATGAAGGACATGCAATATATTTTCTCTTCGTATGAAGTGTTGAAGTAGGCCTACATCTCAAATCTTGGAAGAAGAGCCTTGCACGGTACAAGAGGTCAGAAGGGGCTATTTGGCGTAAAGCCAAATCAGAGCGATGATAATGATGATGATGATGATGATGATGATGATGATAATAATAATAATAATAATAATAATAATAATAATAATAATAATAATAATAATAATAATAATACATGGAGAAAGGACGAAAAATATTACGCGTAAAATCAAATGACATTTAACATATTTCAAATACGGATTGTTATTACATAAATTACATAACTGCATTTTGATTCTATATTAAATTTAAAATTGGATAGTAACTACGGGGATATAAATGATATTGACACTTGATTTCATAAAAGAGACACATTCATATCTGTGTGACACCTGACTGAAAGAGATTGACAAAAGTACACATAGGATATGACGGGGTGCGTAGCCTGTAATAAAACTGTCAGGGGCATTCCACTGCACCCACATCACACGATGTGTATCCTCTGATCCTCAGTCACTTCTCACCGTGTGCTACGATCCAGTTGCTTTGATCACTTCAAACCTAGTTATATTTTATTATTACAAATCGATCAGCCCTTTAAAACCGAAGTCACTGCTAACGTGACACAGAGGACGCGGATAATGCGAATACACTTATTATTATTATTATTATTATTATTATTATTATTATTATTATTATTATTATTATTATTATTGTTGTTGTTGTTCTTACTATTTATTCATCTAAATCGAAAATTACATAAATTAGTGCTGGGGATTAATATCTTAAGCAGACAATATCAATATTATGAGATAATTTATTGCAAAACTATCAGTTTTGATTATGAATCATGAGGTAATAAATACTGAGTAGTGCAACCTGGTTACTTAAAATTGTGTAGGGCCTATAGCCTAATAAAAAATCCATTTGTTAAAGAAAACAAATGGTGATAGTTATTTTATGCTAATTGTCAATAGACATACCATGCCAAATCAACTATAAAGGCATAGAAGTATAATTATTAAAACATAGAAATAATAGTATGATATTAAGCAATTTGTTTGTTTATATAATTTTATACATAGGATCGTTTAGGAACATCTCGATACGCTAAGTATAAATGTTAGTTTTGGGATCAATTTATGCAAATTTTAGTCTTTTAGTCTAATTTTTCCCCCTAATATGTATCGACATGTTTTCCATACACTTCATATGTCTGGTACCAATGTGATTATTTTATATCATTGTATTTAAAAAACAAATTTATATATTTTATTTATTTATTTATTATTGCTAGTAAGTTTGAAATGAATATAAATTAATAAATACAATGAAAGATAATCTAGCCCTCTCCTGAATGAGTAAGATTCGTGCTCAGGAGGGGATTCCAATACAGACAACAAAAAAAAATAAATAGAATTGAGAGTGAATATAGATTAAATAGTGTTTAATATGTTTAAATCCAAACTATAAATCCAATACAATTTTTTTTTATTAATTTGGAGAGGATTCGTGGTTGAAATATTATTTGAATAAAATTTGTTCAATAATCTGGGACCTTGACTCATGCTATGATAAAAAGCTGTATTGATTTTACATTTCGGTTCAGACAAACGCAGAGAATTAATATTTTTAGTTCTATATTTATGTATATACCCTTTAAACTTATTAATATTTCTATGAAAATATTTTAATAAAATAAAATAATACATTTGTTTAATACTGAAAATTTTGAAATATTTAAACAACATTTCAGTTGGGTAATATTTCTGCTTTTTAAACAAATTTTTAATACTTTTTTCTGTAGTAAAATTAACGGATATAGGTTGGATTTATAAGTTCCACCCCAACCTATAATACCATACATAAATATAGATTGAAATAATGCTAAATAAATTACACGTAAACAGTTAATTGACAAAATATTTCTTAGAATAACAAAGTAACATAATGTTTTATATAATTACAAATATAACGAATATGATTATCCCATTTTAAATGATTTTCAATAATTATACCTAAGTATTTAACCTCATTAACTTCATTAATAACTGAACAATTGCAATTTATATCGGAACAATCAGAGTTATGAATTTTAATTTGTAGTATAGATGGAAATGGTTTATTACCATTACTATTTAAAGAAAATGGGATAGCTATTATTTTACCTCTATTAATTACAAGTGAATTTAAATCGAACCATTTTTTTATTAATTTTAAGCCGCAATTTGCATTATAATAAGCGTCAGTCCAAGTTTTTCCACTAAAAATTAAAACAGTATCATCATCATACGAATATAAATCACCTTCATATTCTTTAAGGTCTTCATTGATGCCGAAATGTCAACTTCTCCCATAAGGCGGGAGATTTCGACATAGTTTAATAGTTTAAATTTCATGTCTAAAAACTGTATGTATAGGCAAGGTCAGTTAAAATGGAACAATTACAAAGAGACTGTACAATCAAAAAATTCGTCAAGATTATAAAACGAATTTAAAATTAACTAACTAGAGATGTAAAATTTGAAAGCAGCTCTGCTTAAATTAAAAATAGTTCAACCTTCAATGACATATAACAATTGTTGTTTATTTGTTTGTTTGTTTGTTCTTTTTTTTTGCGATTAGGAAGTCTACAAGTTAAGATATTAAAATCATTTCCATGTCTTGTGTCATAGGAATGAGTATCATTTCTTAATGTTAGAGTTTGAAGATTATCTTTAACATACAAAATTAATTCTAGAGTATATAAATTTATTAGAGTCATGATTTTGTTTTTCACAAATAATGGTTTACAATATTCATTAAAAGTTGCATTTATATAATCCTTATGGTCCATTTTTTGAAGCAACAGGGCCTATTTATAAAAGCACTGTTGCCCCATAGCAGTATTCCATACGTAAGAGTACTTTGAAAGTAAGCAAAATAAGTATCACGAATATAGTTTTCAGGTATAACAGTTTTTAATCTCATCAGGAGAAACAAAGTTCTTGAAAGTTTAGTAGAGATATGATCAATATGACTTTCCCATGTCAATTTGGAATCAACAATAACTCCTAACATACTAAACTGACTTTGTTCATGATCGGTCTTCTTTAGAGTAAAAATCTCACAATCAGTTTTAGCTGGGTGCAACAAAAATCCATTTGCATTAAACCAAACTTCAGCATCTCTTAAACTATGTTGAGCAAAGTTTTTCAAATAGTTAATATCACTATGGTTAATTAAAAAAGTAGTATCATCCGCGTACAGAACTATATTAGCATTTATATTATAGGTTAGGTCATTAATAGTATTTTTTTTTAGTATTTATTTATTTAACCTGGCAGAGATAAGGCCGTCAGGCCTTCTTTGCCCTTTACCAGAACATTCCAACCATAATATGAAGAATAAAATGACATGCAATTAGTATTAAATTTACAATTACAAATAAAATTACAATAGTATTAAATTTACAATTACAATTACAATAGAAATCAAAGTACGAAAAGATTACCTGACTAATGAAAGCTAAATAATTTAACATAGAAAAACAAAGGATATTTTATATTTACTGAATTACAAATTAAACATAGAATAACAAAATTGTATAGTGATGAAATTACTGGATATTGAAATATTTTGTGACAGATTAAGGAAACTATTTACAAGAAATCAATTACTGACCAAGTTCCTAGTAAGTTTGCGTTTGAATTCAATTTTATTTCGACAGTCCCTGATGTTAGCAGGTAGCGAATTCCAGAGTCTTGGCAGGGCTACTGTGAAAGAGGATGAGTATGAGGAGGTGCGATGGGATGGTATTGTTAGTATTGTTTCATAACGAGAGCGTGTGTTCATATTATGGTGGGAAGAAAGGTAAGTGAAGCAAGACGACAGGTACGAAGGAATGGAATAGTTCAAGATTTCGAAGAGTAAGAAAAGTGAATGTAAATTTCTTTTCTTATCTAGTTTAAGCCAACCTATTGCTTCCAGGGATGGGGTAATATGATCATATTTACGAAGTACTTACGAAGTAGTAGCTAGCAAAAATAATATCGGACCCAATACGGAGCCTTGAGGAATTCCATAATAATAATTCATAACATCATAGTATAACAAAACACAGGAAACTCCGGGCCTGTGGGGTTTATCAGGCTACTCGTGCGCGAAACGGGACCTGGGTCTATCAGGGGCTAAGACAGGATAGCCCACCTATGACCGTCGGATTTACGAAAGCTACTCAGGTCATCTGTCGGACTTGGACAATCATCGCGTATCTATACAGGGCGCAAAATGGACCAAAGCGTGACTAAGAGTACGAAAGCATCCGGGTTCAGGTCTCGTAAAGCCAGTCAGCAGACAGAGTAAAATTCGTTCACTTTCTTTTTTATTATCTCTGTAGTTTAACAGGGTTGTTTAATAAACGAATACCAATAATTATGCTATCACATAGGTTGGCTGTAACACCCTGTGGTTATCCTGCAATTCTTGGCGTGCGAGCAGTCAGTCTGCGAGGTGTAGCTCTGATATTTTGATGTATATTTCTCATTAGACGCGATCCCCAGCCCTTGTAATTACTAATTATCCCTCGTGCTGTCGGAGATAACTATCGTGCGGTGGAGTTTATGCAGCTAATCATGTTTGGAAATTAGATCCGCCTCCTCTCTGTCGCATTGATACAGCGTCGGTAAACACTACCGCGCTCAACATCTGCGAGGAACTTCGTCAACTTGGAACATTCGCGATATTCAGATGCTGTTTGGAACCAAGGCACTCTCGCCGGTTAGCATTCCAATTCACTCTTTTGTAAATGTTATATATACCGCCACTTAACGGAGCTTATTTCTGAAGACATTCTGAGCAAAAACTGTCATATTTATTTATTTACTTATTTCATCAATCTTTGTTCACGTCATCGCGGATTAAATGTGTTCCAGTTCTTAATCCACCATCACTCTCTATACCAGACGTCTCAATAGGGCCTCCTCGGAGCACTTCCTCCTCTCTATTTTTTTTATGTAAGAGTGGAACAAGATGTGGGAGCAGTTCGTGTATCTCCGGATGACGTCATTGACAGCGACGTTTGAATAAACATCTGCAACCGCTACGATGTTGTCTCCATCTCCGAGGAAAGAATGTCCTTATTACCGCAAATGTATGAAAAAATAAAAGCTTTTATTGGAAAAGTGAAATTGTGGGAGTCGCAAGTTTCAGTGGGTAATAATTATTGTTACCACTTTATTAATCTGAAATTGTTACCTAATTTGAATCAAGACCAGTGTAACAAATATAATGAAGTACTGAAGGACTTGAGAAAAGAATTTGAGACAAGATTTAAGATTGTTTGTGAATTTATAATATGTTTTGGTTACTTTTAATTATTGAAAACATCACGAACAATATTATTTAACTATTACTGTAATTAATATATTAATATTGACGTATCATAAAAATACGTACTTTAACAACCAACAAGTTTAATTGTAATTTTATTATTATTTAATTGAATTTTATTTCATTAAATATTGCATAGACTTAAAAAAGGGAGATACCAAAAACCGTTTATTAGAAATGAAGTATTGTTGTTTAGTCAACTGTCCGAAGACAGGTCTGAACCTCACAAGTGATACCAACAAGGAACCATTTATGAGGCCACTAGGCTACGAGATAATGGGGTAAGGTGGCCAGTTCCTTGTGCTTAAATAATTATGTAACATTTACGGTTCTTCATGCTTCAGATGTCTTATTTTTACTCACTGATATATAAGAAAAAAAGTTTTTTTATTATTATGCAAATCTAGTCTTTCAGGTGAAGGTCCCTGTAAAGCAGATTTGAATAATTTCAAGGGAAAAATTGTTCCGGGGCCGAGTATCGATCCCGGGACCTCTGGTTGAACGTACCAGCACTCTACCACTGAGCTACCCGGGAACTCCACCCGACACCGTCTCAACTTTTCCCTTTATATCCACACAACTCGCGTGGGCTGACGAAACGCCAGAGACCCACAACGAGTGCACACAATCTCTGTGTGACTTGGAATTGTGGTTTTCTGCTAACGTACACAGTAACGTATATATTATGCAAATCTAGTCTTTCAGGTGAAGCTCCCTGTAAAGAGATTTGAATGATTTTCCCTTGAAATTATTCAAATCTGCTTTACAGGGAGCTTCACCTGAAAGACTAGATTTGCATAATATATACGTTACTGTGTACGTTAACAGAAAACCACAATTCCAAGTCACACAGAGATTGTGTGCACTCGTTGTGGGTCTCTAGCGTTTCGTCAGCCCACACGAGTTGTGTGGATATAAAGGGAAAAGTTGAGACGGTGTCGGGTGGAGTTCCCGGGTAGCTCAGTGGTAGAGCGCTGGTACGTTCAACCAGAGGTCCCGGGATCGATACCCGGCCCCGGAACAATTTTTCCCTTGAAATTATTAAAATTATTCAAATTTATTATTATTATTATTATTATTATTATTATTATTATTATTATTATCATTGCAAAGTACTTAAGAAATTTTATTCCTTCCGAAAATAACCGTCTATTGTCCCAGTACAACTCAAAAGTGCAGATTTGTGGAATTTCTCCCGCGACAGTTACAACTTAGCTCGCTCATGCTTGTAACATAAATCAGCTATCGGCTATCTTCGGGTATTGCGCTTATCTCTTCTGCTGACTACGCTATCTACATTTGCTCTCTGTAACAACTTTCATGCATTGGCCTTGAGACGCCTGCTCTATACCATACCTGCACAAACAGCGCTCAACGAGCGCGCGCGCTCTTTCGGAGCGGAGGAGCGGTGTTTACCGCTCGCCGAAACGGAGAGGAAGATACGTCAGAATGACATAGACTTGCTATACAGTAGGTAGAGGAGAGGGAAACGACCAAAGACGTTGTAGTTGAAACGACCACTCAGCTATCTAGTGGAGTGCAATGTGTAGGCCTATTCTCAGTAACTGTTTCACGTTGCTTACCTACTGCTACAGTACACTATGGAGGAATCTAATAGACGGAACATAACATTTAACGATTTACAGCTCGAACGTATTGATCTTCAATGTGACCTAAGGGCTAAAGATCGTTTGAATAATATTACTAGTCTGGTTAAGTTTTACAAGACTAAACATTAGCAATAATATCCACGACTACACAGGCTGGCTGTGAAAATGATTGCTATGTTTGCCTCGACATTTATATTTGTGAGTAACAGTTTTTCTATAATCAACTTTAATAAAGTCAGGCATCGAACATCTGTAACTGATGTTCCATTACGATCAGAAGGCTACTGTTTCTTTCAACTGCCAACAGCATAAACCCCCGTTTTGATGTACTGATAAATAAAAATACAACACAATTATATTGTACATTTAAGTAGCTATAGAATTTCTGTAAAATAAATATTTCTTTATTAATTAATAATAGTCCAAGATAGTTTTGCAAACACTGAACGGGAATTCATTTCATAAACACTCGCAATAGTACTTCCTTATGTGTATATTTTGTACGAGATCACCCCTTCTTCCAGTCCACCCTTATACAGAGCGCAGCTAATATCTGCATTCCGCTCATGAGCTGTAAGCCGGCTCGGAGAGCGCAAACCTTGTGCAGGCCTGCTCTATACAAATATTACAAAAACTAATACACATTGAACGTACAAGTATCTTCTATACGCAATAATAATAATAATAGTAATAATAATAATAATAATAATAATAAAAATAAATAGCTCTTATATTTAAAACTCTTACTTTAACTTTTTCATTTCTATACTCAATCTTTTAAAAATTATTCTGTTAACTTCATTGACTACTTTTTGTAGTTTCCTATCGTGTCCGACTACTCAAAATTTATAATTCCATATCCGTTAGAAGTTTGACTTTCTCTTCCCATCTAATTTTAACTCTAAAAAGAAATTTTCCTAATTTATGCAGATTGCTGGCGTTTAGGGGACTATTCATTTCTTTATAAACTAGTATAGCGTTTATTTGTAGAAACTTTTTATCCACCCAACTGTGTCTCAAATCATTCGTTGTCTGACACTTTAACGGAATATGCATTGCGTCTTCCACTAGTCCACACAAAGGCAATTTATCCTTCTCTACGTTCCCTCTCTTATTCTTGAGCCTCCAGACATCTAATCTCCACCATGCCATTCTTGTTCTCTCTTCCCTTGAATTTAGTCTAATACATTCTCCCTCTTCCCAAAACTGTTTATACTATAGTATAAAAACTGTTATGTAAACATGGGTCCTATTTTAAATATTTTCAGAGTTACACTAATTTGGAGTTGTTAAAAATGCCTTTTTCCTTTATTTTTAAGGGTAAAAGAATGTTACAAATAGAGAATGAACTATTCAGAAGTACAGTATACTTCCTTTAATTAGCTACTATTCTGAGGCTAAAAATGTGTTGTGAATTCCTTAGTTGCTTTGTACAGAATTTTGTTTTTCGATTTTAAAACATAAATTACATTATTCTTACACACTTATCACAACAATTCTTACAGATCCCACGGCTTCTAACTATTCTCTACAGTTCGATTTTTCAGCCTAATGTACAGTCTTAAAGAGTTTACAAGAGTGGCGAGATTTGTAACAATTGTTGCGATAAATGCGTAAGAAAAATGTAATTTTGCACTTAAAATTGGAAAAAATTTCTGTATGAAGCAACTATGGAATTAACAATATATTTTTAACTTCAGAATAATAGCCAATTGGTAGTAGATTATTTTAGGACGTTTTATCAACGGTCTTAGGTTATTTAGTGTCTGAATGTGATGAAGGTGATAATGCCGGTGAAATGAGTCCGGGATGCAGCACCGAAAGTTACCCCGCATTTGCTCATGTTGGTTTGAGGGAAAACCCCGGAAAAACCTCAACCAGTTAACTTGCCCCAACCGGGAATTGAGCTCGGATCACCTGGTTTCGCGGCCAGACGCGCTAACCGTTAAATAGCCAATTAAAGAAAGTATACTTCTCTTTTACCCTTAAAACTAAAAAAATGAAGTATTTTTAACAACTTCAAAATTAGTGTAACTCTGAAAATATTGAGAACAGGGCCCATGTTTATGTGACAATTTTTGCTCAAAATGTCTTCGGGAATATGCTCCGTAAGTGATGGTAACTCCTCATGAATCACCCTGTATATAGAGTGAACCGTAAGTAATGTCATTCATTTGAGAACAACCGGTAATATAACTGTTTCATAAATTCTAACTTTCACCTTTTTTGAGAGCAGACTGGATGACAAAAGCTTCTCAACCGAATAATAACACGCATTTCCCATATTTTTCTGCGTTTAATTTCCTCCCGAATGTCATTTATATTTGTTACTGTTGTTCCAAGATATTTGAATTTTTTCACCTCTTCGAAGGATAAATTTCTATTTTTTATATTTCCAATTCGTACAACATTCTGGTCACGAGACATAATAATATGTTTTAATATTAGAAATGTCAAAATATATATTAAAACAGTTAAAACGGCAAAACGTAAAAATCGCTTTGTCGTCAAACGATTAATAAAATCTCCAGAAAGTCGTTGGTCGCTATTTCGTAATTTTTGTCGTTGGACACTCCCCCAAAAATGTTAGATCTACCGACATTTCGCTAATGTCTAAGACTACGATTCCCACGTTATCATCCCCATTCAGTTCATCATCACAAGAGCCTGTGATATTTTATGTTGTAACAGAATACCAAGATGCGAGATCTCCTCAGCAGGTAGTGAGCAAGAGATGACAAACAGCCTTCTGGAGGCTCGGGGTCAAGAACCTCGTTCAGCCCTCAACCCGGAGAGGTTATTAGAGATAATTTATCCCCCACTTTAACATATCCATTACACACAATTTAATCGCCCTATCTCAGCTAGGGCGCAGTTTCTTGTCAGCGCAGATGCCTTCGCTGTTGCCTGCAAATTATTACTTCCCATTTGTTCTATGTAAACCGCTAGGCAAGTTTCTACATTTCGCCCACGATTTGCAGCTTTTGTTGTTATTACAATAATCCCGTCGGTGTAGTCTACTATATTACGGAACCCTGTGTTTGCTTCAAGCTTCAGACCTACTTGAAATTGAAATAGAAACATACATTTTTGTAGTTCGTAATTCTAGTTTCGTCCTCATAAGCAATGATGGATTCAGGATGTGAGCCGGGAGGGAATTTCTCCTCCGTAATCCAGGATGCCCCACACCCACCCGGAGATTTCGCAATTTTTAAACCAAAAATATAATTTCTACATATTATATTTTAATTTGATATTACTTTTCAGTAGCTAAAATAAATTCTATCATGTACATTTTCAGATAGTTATTTTCTTGAAGATTGGCGATCTATCAGCCAATCTTCATTGGTTGAAGTTTAAACTGAATTAATTTTAAGTCTTTATTGTTAGAGAGGAAAGGTCAGGTGTGCTGTATTTTTATTGACGGTAATTTTCAGTGTTACTTTTGTTTAGCAAATACGAAATTTTGTTTACTAGAACAGTTACAGCATATAGGCCTACAATAAAAATAAATATTTTAGTGAAATATGGCAAAAGAAGAGACATTGTTTACTTTCTAAAAAAGGAAAGATGTATTGAGGAGTCAATGGAACGTGCATCATTGAAAAAAAAAAATTCCCAAGTGACTTTAAAGAAAGTGAAATGTGGAACGTTTAATTCCACCTATGTTACCTTCATCTACACTCTATACCATATATCTTTGGAGCAGACCATAACAAGGGTCTCGATGCAGCTCATGTTATCGCTGCGATCCCATTGGTTGGCGAGTCATTACTTAGCTGAGAGTGTTGTAGACAGTAGCGCGTGCATATCCTGGTTACGAGACGGTATTCAGTGACGCGTCCACTACTACAGTTCTGTTGCGTCTAGCATATGTGCGGTGTATGAGCAGACGACAGCAGTACAACTAGTGACTGATGCAAGAAGGTATGTTCAAAGACACATTACTTTAATTTTCACTTTTCGTTATATGAACGTAGTCGGTCACTTAATTCATACACAGACATTTAGTATCGTGTGAACCGCGCTCTCTTGCATTTCATTCCGTTGTTTATATCTGCTCCAAAGACATCTGGTATAGAGTGTAGTGATGAGTCAATGAATGAAACGGTTGGACACGAAATCAAATATAAAAAAGATGAGAAACTATATTTTAAATAATGCGCTGTCAATTTCTGTTTAACATTAGCTATCCTAAAAGCCTTCTTTTGATGTAGTATTTTTGTAATATATGTGGCATGCTCTCATAAATAGCCTAAATATATATACAATGTGAACCGTAAGTAATGTCATTAATTTCAAAGAGTTATTCTTTGAGACATTTCGAATAAAAAAGTTTCATACAATTTTGCTCTTTTCTCCTTCCTTTTCGACATAAAGTTGTTTTATGTGTAATATTTCATAGCGTGTTTTGGGAAAGCTATTGATTTAATTCCCGATATGCTCAGTCAATTTAAGAGAGAAGTTTGTTATGATAATATATGATTGAACGAATTTTAGTTTTGTCCTTTAAATGTGCAAGAATTTGATCCGAGGAAATGTAACACTTTAAATTTTTTTCAGAACGCAAAGTTACACTTGTTCAGATCAAACTTCTGCATATTTAAGGGACAAGACTAAAATTCTTTGAATAATTTATTATCATAATACACTGCTCTCGCCACCGGCGTGGCTCAGTCGGTTAAGGCGCCTGCCTGCCGGTCTGAAGTTGCGTTCGGACGCGGGTTCGATCCCCGCTTGGGCTGATTACCTGGTTGGGTTTTTTCCGAGGTTTTCCCCAACCGTAATGTGAATGCAAGGTATTCTATGGCGAATCCTCGGCCTCATCTCGCCAAATATCATCTCGCTATCACCAATCTCATCGACGCTAAATAACCTAGTAGTTGATACAGCGTCGTTAAATAACCAACTAAAATACACTGCTCTCTTAAATTGACTGAGCATAATGGAAATTAAGTCAATGGCTTTGCCAGAACACGCTTCTTTGAAACGATTTGTCTGACCAAAAATATGGATTACCCAACAAATTTAATTTATACAGATTTTAATGTATTGCCTATGGAAGAAATTTATAAATATAGTTTACTAACTTACTACCACAGAAATCTAATAAAACATAAATCTAATCGACATGAATATCGTACTCGAAGACAAAAGTCTACTTTCCCATTAATTGAGCCTAAATCTCATACAAGTGCAGCTCTTAAACATGGTGCTAGTTTCGGCCCAAGACTTTGTAATAAAATTACAAACCATTTTCCAAATTTGAAATATTTTAAAATTGAAGCTTTTAAAAAAGAAATTTGTAAAATTATCCATGATATATAATATTAACAAATGTATTTTTTTATCTTTTATTTCTGTCGACTATATTCATGTTTTTATTGGATATCACAGGCTTCTGTCGGATTGTCAATTTATATTAAATGTTTATTTTTTTATCTTTCTTCTTTATTCTTGCTCTTGTGTTGTATTTATTGGTTTAAATTAAGTTAATTACTGTATTTAGTAATCTGTCCTTGTAAATTTTATGTTATATTATTGACTAAGACCACACCGTACACGAGCCTGGCTCTTACGGTAGTGGCTAGAAACATTTTTGTTTTATAAGTGTAATTTGTACTCACTAACTAGCTAGTTAAATAAATTTTTATCTCGAAATGATGCAAAAAAACAACAAAATTGTATTTAACTTCTTTGTTTGAAATATCTCAAAGAATAACCCCCTGAAATTAATGAGATTACTTACGGTTCGAGACTAAGAGGAAGGTTAAAAATAGGAAAGATTTGAGAATGGTGGGCTTGCAGTGAAAGATCTGCCCTTGAGCACAAAACTATGACTATATATATTCAACTTTAATCTAATTCACTATATTTTACAGGATTATAAAACAAGGTCACAAATACCTACGGTCAATATAAAAATAAATCGAACGTTAATATGCCATATTACACACTCAACTCAAGTTTTAATATAAGTTTTATTAACTGAATTAAATTTTATAACAGAATTGCCTGTATCAGTTAAGGGATCTAATAGACAGATTTAAGCTGATTATACATGAATGGCTAATTGTAACATCTTTCTATAGTATTAATGAATTTATTGAGTGAGATGGATGCTACTTTCTTTTGTTATACTAGCACGTACAAGATGAATTGACTGATGATGCAATACTATTTTAAGCTGCTGCTAGATCGAGGCAACGTTTCCTGTAACCGTCACTGTTTGGTAGTTAGAGTATGATGTGCGATTTTCAAAGACTTGAAGTTTTGTTCCCATTGAAGCAGCAAGGCCACTTGCAAACAAGATGAAATGTTCGATCAGTTCTAGTTAAGCCAGTTCCAGAAAGTCGTGTTTTGTTTAGCTCGCCACTGAAAGCCTGCGTGCTTGTTGTGTTGGTTAATGCGACTCCGGTGCACGTGATGTTTGGAATGCGACTACATGTCCGATAACAGAGCGCCGCGCTACGTGTTACCCAGCTCATCGCTTTACTCGTGATGAGAGAGGAAGCGCTGTATTGGCAGTACTAGCACCGCAGGGAGAGACAACATTTTGGAATAGAGACATGAAAACGCCATGAAGAAAGGGATAAGAGGAACAAAATAAAGAATGAAAAGGAGGCTTCTAGTAAATGAATAAGACAAAGAATAAAAACAGTAGGAAAACGAAAAGGAGGATTCTAGTAAAAGAATAAGACAAAGAATAAAAAACAGTAGGAAAACAAAAAGGAGGACTCTAGTAAAAGAATAAGACAAAGAATAAAAACAGTAGGAAAACGAAAAGGAGGATTCTAGTAAGAGAATAAGACAAAGAATAAAAACAGTAGGAAAACGAAAAGGAGGACTCTAGTAAAAGAATAAGACAAAGAATAAAAACAGTAGGAAAACGAAAAGGAGGACTCTAGTAAAAGAATAAGACAAGGAATAAAAACAGTAGGAAAACGAAAAGGAGGACTCTAGTAAAAGAATAAGACAAAGAATAAAAACAATAGGAAAACGAAAAGGAGGATTCTAGTAAAAGAATAAGACAAAGAATAAAAACAGTAGGAAAACGAAAAGGAGGACTCTAGTAAAAGAATAAGACAAGGAATAAAAACAGTAGGAAAACGAAAAGGAGGACTCTAGTAAAAGAATAAGACAAAGAATAAAAACAGTAGGAAAACGAAAAGGAGGACTCTAGTAAAAGAATAACACAAGGAATAAAAACAGTAGGAAAACGAAAAGGAGGACTCTAGTAAAAGAATAAGACAAAGAATAAAAACAGTAGGAAAACGAAAAGGAGGACTCTAGTAAAAGAATAAGACAAAGAATAAAAACAGTAGGAAAACGAAAAGAAGGATTCTAGTAAAAGAATAAGACAAACAATAAAAACAGTAGGGAAACAAAAAGGAGGACTCTAGTAAAAGAATAAGACAAGGAATAAAAACAGTAGGAAAACGAAAAGGAGGACTCTAGTAAAAGAATAAGACAAGGAATAAAAACAGTAGGAAAACGAAAAGAAGGACACTAGTAAAAGAATAAGACGAGGAATAAAAACAGTAGGAAAACAAAAAGGAGGACTCTAGTAAAAGAATAAGACAAAGAATAAAAACAGTAGGAAAACGAAAAGGAGGATTCTAGTAAAATAATAAGGCAAAGGATAAAAACAGTAGGAAAACGAAAAGGAGGACTCTAGTAAAAGAATAAGACAAAGAATAAAAACAGTAGGAAAACGAAAAGGAGGACTCTAGTAAAAGAATAAGACAAGGAATAAAAAGAGTAGGAAAACGAAAAGGAGGACTCTAGTAAAAGAATAAGACAAGGAATAAAAAGAGTAGGAAAACGAAAAGGAGGACTCTAGTAAAAGAATAAGACAAGGAATAAAAACAGTAGGAAAACGAAAAGAAGGACTCTAGTAAAAGAATAAGACAAGGAATAAAAAGAGTAGGAAAACGAAAAGGAGGACTCTAGTAAAAGAATAAGACAAGGAATAAAAACAGTAGGAAAACGAAAAGGAGGACTCTAGTAAAAGAATAAGACAAAGAATAAAAACAGTAGGAAAACGAAAAGGAGGATTCTAGTAAAAGAATAAGACAAGGAATAAAAACAGTAGGAAAACGAAAAGGAGAACTCTAGTAAAAGAATAAGACATAGAATAAAAACAGTAGGAAAACGAAAAGGAGGACTCTAGTAAAAGAATAAGACAAAGAATAAAAACAGTAGGAAAACGAAAAGGAGGACTCTAGTAAAAGAATAAGACAAGGAATAAAAACAGTAGGAAAACGAAAAGGAGAACTCTAGTAAAAGAATAAGACAAGAAATAAAAACAGTAGGAAAACGAAAAGGAGGACTCTAGTAAAAGAATAAGACAAAGAATAAAAACAGTAGGAAAACGAAAAGGAGGACTCTAGTAAAAGAATAAGACAAAGAATAAAAACAGTAGGAAAACGAAAAGGAGGACTCTAGTAAAAGAATAAGACAAAGAATAAAAACAGTAGGAAAACGAAAAGGAGGACTCTAGTAAAAGAATAAGACAAGGAATAAAAAGAGTAGGAAAACGAAAAGGAGGACTCTAGTAAAAGAATAAGACAAGGAATAAAAAGAGTAGGAAAACGAAAAGGAGGACTCTAGTAAAAGAATAAGACAAAGAATAAAAACAGTAGGAAAACGAAAAGGAGGATTCTAGTAAAATAATAAGGCAAAGGATAAAAACAGTAGGAAAACGAAAAGGAGGACTCTAGTAAAAGAATAAGACAAAGAATAAAAACAGTAGGAAAACGAAAAGGAGGACTCTAGTAAAAGAATAAGACAAGGAATAAAAAGAGTAGGAAAACGAAAAGGAGGACTCTAGTAAAAGAATAAGACAAGGAATAAAAAGAGTAGGAAAACGAAAAGGAGGACTCTAGTAAAAGAATAAGACAAGGAATAAAAACAGTAGGAAAACGAAAAGAAGGACTCTAGTAAAAGAATAAGACAAGGAATAAAAAGAGTAGGAAAACGAAAAGGAGGACTCTAGTAAAAGAATAAGACAAGGAATAAAAACAGTAGGAAAACGAAAAGGAGGACTCTAGTAAAAGAATAAGACAAAGAATAAAAACAGTAGGAAAACGAAAAGGAGGATTCTAGTAAAAGAATAAGACAAGGAATAAAAACAGTAGGAAAACGAAAAGGAGAACTCTAGTAAAAGAATAAGACATAGAATAAAAACAGTAGGAAAACGAAAAGGAGGACTCTAGTAAAAGAATAAGACAAAGAATAAAAACAGTAGGAAAACGAAAAGGAGGACTCTAGTAAAAGAATAAGACAAGGAATAAAAACAGTAGGAAAACGAAAAGGAGAACTCTAGTAAAAGAATAAGACAAGAAATAAAAACAGTAGGAAAACGAAAAGGAGGACTCTAGTAAAAGAATAAGACAAAGAATAAAAACAGTAGGAAAACGAAAAGAAGGATTCTAGTAAAAGAATAAGACAAAGAATAAAAACAGTAGGAAAACGAAAAGGAGGACTCTAGTAAAAGAATAAGACAAAGAATAAAAACAGTAGGAAAACGAAAAGGAGGACTCTAGTAAAAGAATAAGACAAGGAATAAAAACAGTAGGAAAACGAAAAGGAGGACTCTAGTAAAAGAATAAGACAAAGAATAAAAACAGTAGAAGAACGAAAAGGAGGATTCTAGTAAAAAAATAAGGCAAAGAATAAAAACAGTAGGAAAACGAAGAGAAGGATTCTAGTGAGAGAAGAAGCAAAGAATAAGAGAAAGAATAAAGTAAGTAGAAAAAGAAAATGGACGACGTAAATGTGATATTACGAAAGGGAAAAAAAAAGTTAGTAAGACGGAAAGGCAAAAATAAAGTTAAAGAAGATTTACAGCAGAGGTTGATAACAAAGAAGGAAGAAGAAACATAAAGGGCATAACAAATCAGAGACAGAAAGACTGGATGGTGAAAATAGAAATAAAACAAAGAAGAAAATACTATATCTATATGAATAAAAAAAAGACAAGAAGCAAGAAGAAAGTAGTCTATAGGAAGATAAGAAAAAGAAAAACAGCAAAATCGTGTAAAAATGCGGGAAGGATAGTGAGGAAGAGGAATGAAAAATAAACGAAACAAAACAGGAAAAAGGACCATCAAACACAAAATAAAAAATAATCTTCATGGAAAAAAGGAGAAGACTTAGGATTAGAGAGCAAAGGAAAGGGAAGCCGAAATAGAGAGAAAATAGGAACGCTAGGAAAAGAGAAATGTGAGAGAAAATAAACCTTGCAGGCATTTTATAACAACGTGGATTTGTTCTTCAAGTGTAAATTACATGTACTGAACTGTAATATAAACTGAAGTTTTAATTACAATGTAAGTACGTATTCCGCCGAAATAAAGACATGAAAACGCCATGAAGAAAGGGACAAGAAGAATAAAAGAAAGAGTAAAAAGAAGGATTCTAGTAAGAAAGGGAGCAAAATAATAGAGAAAGAATAAAGACAGTAGGAAAAGGAAATGGAGGAAGTAAATGTGATATTTTGAAAGGAAAAAAAAAACAAGATAGTAAGACGGAAAGGCGAAAAGAAAGAGAATAAAATGAAGACGATTTACAGCAAAGGTTGATAACAAATAAGGAAGAAGAAACATAAAGGCCATAACAAATCAGAGAAAGAAAGAAAGGATAGTGAAAATAGAAACAAAACAAGGAATAAAATGCTAGATCTATATAAATAAAAAGAAGACAAGAAGCAAGAAGAAAGCATAGAAAGATAAGAAAAACAAAAGCAGCAAAATGAAGTGTGAAAATTCGGGAAGGAGAGAGGAAGGGGAAATAAAAAGAAACGAAGAAAACGAAGCAAAAGAGGAAAAAGGACCAGGAAACAAAATAAAAAATAATCTCCATGGGAAAAAGTGGAAGACTTAGGATTAGAGAGCTACGGAAAGGGAAGTCGACATACAGAGAGGAAATAGTAACGTGGGGGGGGGGGAAGAGAAAAAAGAGAGAAAATAAACCATGCAGGCATTCTGTAGCAACGTGCATTTGTTTTTCAAGGGTAAATTGCATCTACGGAAGTATAATATAAACTGAAATTTTTATTAGAATATAAGTACGTATTCCGCAGGAATAAAGACATGAAAACGCCATGAAGAAAGGGATAAGAAGAATAAAAGAAAGAGTAAAAAGAAGGATTCTAGTGAGAAAGGAAGCAAGCAATATGGAAAGAATAAAGACAGTAGGAAAAGGAAATGGAGGAGGTAAATGTGATATTTCGAAAGGAAAAGAGAAAACAAGATAGTAAGACGGAAAGGTAAAAAAGAAAGAAACAGAAGCAAAGAGAATAAAATTAAGCTGACTTACAGCAGAGGTTGATAATAAAGAAGGAAGAAGAAACATAAAGGGCATAACATACCGGAGAAAGAAAGAAGGAATGGTAAAAACGGAAACAGAACAAGGAAGAAAATGCTAGATCTATATGAATAAAAAAAAAAACAAGAAGCAAGAAGGAAGTAGTCTATAGGAAGATAAGAAAAAGAAAAGCAGCAAAATCGTGTGAGAATGCGGGAAGGAGAGTGAGGAAGAGGAATGAAAATGGAACTAAGCAAAACAGGAAAAAGGACCATCAAACACAAAATAAAAAATAATCTTCATTAAATAAAAGGCAGAGACTTATGATTAGAGAGGAAAGGGAAGCCGAGATACAGAGAGAAAATAGGAACGGGAGGAAAAGAGAAAAAAGAGATAAATTAAACCTTGCAGGCATTTTATAACAACGTGCAGTTATTTTTCAAGTGTAAATTACATCTACGGAAGTATAATATAAACTGAAATTTTAATTATAATATAAGTACGTATCCCGCAGGAAATTAACTGCAGCAGATAAAAAGACAAACCTTCTATTAAAGGTTAAATTCGTGGAAAAATGACAGCGATACTTAAAGAAGAAAGATTACTAAACATTTCATTTATCATAAAAAGACACTTCCTTCGTAAGGAAATTTAATTTTTCAAACAGGTATACATACATACATACATACATACATACATACATACATACATACATACATATATACATTTTTCATTGGGTTATTTTACGACGCTGTATCAACATCTAGGTTATTTAGCGTCTGAATGATATGAAGGTGATAATGCCGGTGAAATGAGTCCGGGGTCCAACACCGAAAGTTACCCAGCATTTGCTCGTATTGGGTTGAGGGAAAACCCCGGAAAAAAATCTCAACCAGGTAACTTGCCCCGACCGGGATTCGAACCCGGGCCACGTGGTTTCGCGGCCAGACGCGCTGACCGTTACTCCACAGGTGTGGACTACATACAAACATACATACATACATACATTCTGTACATACGTACATACATACATACATACATGCACGCACGCACGCACACACACACACACACATACATACATACATACATGCATGCATGCATGCACGCACGCACGCACGCACGCACGCACACACACACACACATACATACATACATACATACATACATACATACATACCCAGAGTGGGAGGAAATCTACTATATCAATTCACTGAGGTAATAGATGAAGTCAATGCGAACTAGTTTTGTCAAAGAGGTTTTTTGATATTTCCAATAGTTTTGGGAATACGAAATATAACGTGTGGCAACTCTGCAACATTCCTTGAGATCATTCCTTCGCACTGGGGATGTGGGGGTGAGTGTAACTCCATTCCGAAAGACTTGCGAGGGGAAAAAAAAAAAATCCTCTAATCAGGTATGTTTCGATAAAATTACTGTAAATACGTTAAAACTTATTAATACTTTACTGTAAACTTAATTTCTTTTCAAAATTAATTTTTAATTTCTTCGAAGATAACATAATGGAGACTGAGTGAGAGAATGTATATTCGTAACAATGTTATTTTGAGTTTGCATCAATTAATCTAAAGGAATCTTTAATGAACATAGTTTTGTGTTATAAGAATGCACATTATTTATTAGGCTATTTTGTAATTACGTAAAAGCAAAGAAATCAACAGATACTGTGAATGTTAAATAAGCGAACTTTTACCTGGGGTTAAAATTGTGTTTAATTATGATTTCGTGAGCTTGTTTATTTCTGTTCAATTTCAGTAAGAAATTGGATACCGGTAAGAAAACCTGTTTCACGCCGATATGAATAATCATTTAGGGCGAAAAGCATCATCAAGCTAAAGAATTCGGCGTAATTACGATGCAAGCTTCAAACTTGTATTTGTGCGTTATGCCAAAACCACAACAAACAGAGAGGCCGGAAGAAAGTATGAATTGGGAGAATCTAATGTGCGACGTTGGGTTGTTTCAGAATAAAAATGGAAAAAAGCAGTTTCAACGATAAAATCGTTCAGGAGACCAAAATGTGGCAAATGTCCGGAACTTTCCTACGTGCAAGATGAGAGGAAATGTGGGATGCCTGTCTCACGAGAAATAATCCAACTGAAGAAAATAATGAGAGTGATGAAGTGAATAAGACAATAATGGTAATGTGTTAGGTGCTGTACCAAACGTTAGGAAAAAAATTTTTACATGTAAGTACAAGAAAATAAATGTTTCTTCCCTTAATCCGGATGCGGCTTATATTCGTGCATGAACCTTTTTCTCTTTTTCATTCTCGAATGTTAAGGGTGCGTCTTATATTCGTGCATAAACCTTTCTCTTTTTTCCCCTCTCGAATATTAAGGGTGCGGCTTATATCCGGGAGTGGCTTATATTCGTGCATAAACCTTTCTTTCTTTTTCCATCTCGAATATTAAGGGTGCGGCTTATATCCGGGGGTGGCTTATATTCGTGCATAAACCTTTCTTTCTTTTTCCCTCTCGAATATTAAGGGTGCGGCTTATATCCGGGAGTGGCTTATATTCGTGCACAAACCTTTCTTTCTTTTTCCCTCTCGAATATTAAGGGTGCGGCTTATATCCGGGGGTGGCTTATATTCGTGCATAAATCTTTCTTTCTTTTTCCCTCTCGAATATTAGGGGTGCGGCTTATATCCGGGAGTGGCTTATATCCGGGGGTGGCTTATATTCGTGCATAAACCTTTCTTTCTTTTTCCCTCTCGAATATTAAGGGTGCGGCTTATATCCGGGAGTGGCTTATATTCGTGCATAAACCTTTTTTTCTTCTTCATTCTCGAATATTAAGGGTTCGGCTTATATCCGGGGTGCCTTATATTCGTGCATAAATCTTTCTTTCTTTTTCCCTCTCGAATATTAAGGGTGCGGCTTATATCCGGGGGTGGCTTATATTCGTGCATAAACCTTTCTTTCTTTTTCCCTCTGGAATATTAAGGGTGCAGTTTATATCCAGGGGCGGCTTATTTTCGGGCCAATACGGTAAATCCACTTTCTTCTATCACAAACATCACATAATTTTCCCGGAACCAAATCTCATTCCCCTATAAACAGAAGCTATAATCTGGTGTGATAAAGATTTACACGAGTAGGCCTATTAACAATTCACACAGTGCGACAGATATCAGCTGATGCAGGTATTCAGTTTAACATGCCCGCGATCCTATGCAAAAGCGTCATACCTATTTCAATGAGATAATATTCCACTAATATTGATCTAGTTATTCTCATGAAGCTCGAAACCCGGGTAGTCGTCCATTCTCTCTGCCCTAAGGACAGCCCTCGAGTTCAGGTGTGTCTGATGGCAATTCACTTCATCATTCCGTCAAACGTATCGCCGACCGAATTAATATCGGAAATTCTATATCGAAGACTCGTTTGGCACACCAAATTATATATATATTAGTGAACAAGGATCATGATTCATAATCATATGGAAATCTTAGTTTGTCGGAAAGCAAGCCGTACATTAAGAGAAAGTATAATACCATAGCTTGTAGAACAGGAGGTAACAGGGAAGCGAATGCAGTAAGAGGAGAGCGTAGAGAAGACGTGTAAAGACAGTATATTGCCAGTCAGTCTTGCCAGATTTGAGGAAAGTTCTTCACATTAGGGAACTTCTGTAAGGAGGAAGGAAATTTGGAGGATTTGAAGAATTCTTGGCTTTCAATTGAATGCACGAAAGAAATGTGCAATAAAAAATTCAACACTTTATATTTTCTTTCTTTGATAGACACGTGTTGTAAATACACATACTCTGAAGTCTATTTCCAATAAAGTATGATGTTATTTATGATATCTGCATTTTTCTTTCAGTCTCCACTGCTCGTCTTCCTGTCTATCCGATTGATAAGATTTGTCTGTACAAGGCAATCAGAATGCTAGTTATCGACAAATCAGAATACGAACGCGAAAGAATTTAAATGTCAAATTATTGCCACTTCACCAATAACAATTAATCTTTCTTGTTTTATAAATTATAATTACTTACAAAGATCTGTTACCCTTTTCTCACCTACTGTTACTAAAGGTTAATCACTCTTTCTTTTGATGTAATCGCAGAAAAAAGGACCTTTATTCACATAATGTGTTTGAAATAAATAGATAGAATTTGTATTCCATTATACTGACTTTGACGTATAAAATAATGAAGTTTAGAATGCAGATTAATCTGTATTGTGCTTCTACATTTCCAGTATAATTCCAAAAAAACACTTAACCATAAAAATATTAAATATTGTAAAAGTGAATGTCCTTTCCATTCAGATTAATTTTAAAATGATACATTACTTTGTACTCGGTAGTCACAATTTGAAGCTTAGGTATTTTTATAAAGAAATATTGAGGTAATGTGGACGTTTTACAGGTATTACAATGAACAAAACAGCAGTTTTACGTCTTATCAAATCATCTATTTTTTTTCTTTCACCCGGCATTTCCTTACCAATCGAAAATTCGCAGACATATTGAGGGAATTTGTAGAAATTTTGCTTGTTTTGTTGAGGAAATTTTCGATTTGGAGCTGAAAACACTGTCGCCAGTAGATTTTAGATTGCGTGTGTTAACGGATGTAATGTGAGGAAGCATACTGACAGTAACTTGGGGTAAGAGAATATAGGCCTCTACTGACAGTAGCTATAAATAGAAACACGAGAATTATGTGAAGACTATAGTAAGAGAAAGTATTGTAGAGTGGCATGAAGATAGTTCTATACTGGCGGGGGTTTGTAGATATACAGTAGACTCTTGCTAATCCGGTCATTCTCTGCACAGAAGGGTGCCGGATTAGCGAGAGTGCTTAAAAATGTCATTAAATTTAATGATATAAGCAGCGTCCACCATTCGACTTTCACTCCTAAACATAAACTAGAACGCTCCAAACGCGACCGATCGGTTGTATATAGTGCTGCTCATCGGAGTGACTACTACCGCGGAGGAATCGAAGATTACGAATAAAGCTCTCCACCTACTACCGTAGGTGGAACAGGGGACATACGGAGGGATGCGGGGGTTCGGAGAGAAGCGACAGTTAGCTCAAGGACGACCGGCGCGTAGGGACTGACGGTAGTTGTGAGTGGAATAAAATGGCACCAAATCGGATATCTGTCGCATGGAAATTCTTTAATTTAGTTGAAGGTAATAATAAAGACGCACACTGTAAACTTTGTGGGCGAATTTACTCTAAGGGTGGTGGAATTTCGAATTTGTTAGACCATTTGAAGCAATCGCACAATCGCGAACTTCATGAAATCAATTACGCAAAACATCTGATATGATTTCTTTTTAAATTGTTTTAGTGCTATTGTTCCCAGAGGCTCACAGTCTTGAAATTTCTCTAAAACGTAACTTTCGAGGCAATAAAAAACAAATGAAATATTTACAAGATGACTTGAGTTATATTTTATTGTTTAGACAACTTGAGTTATATTTTACTGTTTGGATTAAAATATTTCTGAATGAAACTAAAGAAACATCTGGTAATAATAGCCTATAATTACAACTATCCTTAAGCTGATACCCACTTATATTTTTATTACAGAGCAAGAGTGGCACGTTTTAGAAGAGGCAGTTCAAATACTGACATCCTTTAACACAGTACTCGCAATCCTGTCCGGTGAAGAATCTGAATAAATTATGTTGGACAGTAAACTTTATCCCATTGATAGCCCACGTTTCTTTTGTTTCATTCTGAAGCTCCCTTAATATGTTTTACGTTAACTAAACCGATTAGAATAAAAAATTGACAAACCCTGTTTGCGATTAAACGAGAGTTTCTAGGAGAATTAAAGTATTAGGGTGCTATTCATAGACATTTCGCTAGCCCGCGCTACGAGCGTGCTAAACAGGATTCATATCATATCATATAGCTAACACTGTTTTATGAATACGTTAGTTCGCTGATCATCCAGCGAAAGCCAGCGCTAAGAATGTCAATGAATACGGCCCTAAATGTTTACATTAGCTACTGAAAAGCTTTACTTCTGCGTTAGTTTTGCAGTTGTTTAATGTTATTAATTTGATCAATGACATAAAAATAATACGGCTTTCCACATATACTATGAATTTCAAAACTAGAAAAAAAAATGTCAGCTAACGTAGCACTTTAAGCAACACAAAAAAAAAGAGCCGAAGAAAGAGAGAGAGATTAACATAAAAGAGAGATTAAACAACAACATATTAGAACTTATTTTAAAAGATACGCGAACGTCAGCGGACTCGAATCACTACCTGATCCGATTAAAGGAATGCTCAGCGGAAAGTGTATGTCTGCGCCACAGCCCATATACAATCTGCGCGGCATCAATCAGAGGTAACCGGAGGTCTCCGATTGAAAGCGCGCAAACAACCGCTCCGGAGAAAACCTAATCATAAGCAGCACTAATTGTATACGTATATACGTGTATAAGTAATACAATAAAACATATGACGCCAGTGCAAATTTCCAAGAAAACTATTATAATAGAAGTGATAGGACGTACAGTAGGAGGAGTCCGGATAATTGAAGACCTCGGAGATAAATATCATGACTATTGTGTATAATTTGTAACTATTGTGTATAATTGTATTGTGTATTCTAATTGTATTGTGGATCTAATTGTATTGTGTATTGTATAATTGTATTGTGTATAGTAATTTTATTGTGTATTATTTATATTGTTTGTACCACTGTCACCGTGTGCTTGCCCACTTGCAGTGTAAATAAATACATACATACTCTACAATATAGATTTAAAGAATAATATCAGGAAATAAAAGATTGCCTTACATGTGCAAAATCATTACCAATTGCTACTGAATGGTTAAAATAGTATTAACGACTGTTATAGTTAAATATTGGTTGTTTTAAACAAAATGATGTTGAAGAAATGGAAAATACATTAACAAAACGTTAAAAATAAACAGGCTGTTAATTTAACACTAGTTAAAAGCCAAATTAAACATTTCTCGGAAAAACTGGCCATAAGTTTATTTAATTCTAGTTAAAAGTAATCACAAAGAGGACAGCATTGGAAACGTAATAGAGACTTGAATTGTTATGTAGTAAACACATACTAGTTAGTATATCATCTTCACGGAAAATAGTGACCGGGCCTCAAATAAGGAAGGCGTCTCATGTGTGGAGTTGGAACATGAGATCGCAATGCGAAGCGCGTTCACCTCTGCAAAACAACACATCATTAATCAAACGGGAGGATCTTTCCTCCGGATATGGACATAAGCGCCGACTTCGGAATGTCCGACTTGTGTCAGACTATTATGATTGATGTCCTGAGAAACAGCGGTCTCTTAGTTACGACTCTCTCCTACGGCTGAACTGTGCCAGGCATCCCGTGTAACACGAAAGATGTTCATCAACACCACTACCACCATTACCACCACAATAATGATTCTGTTACTATCTGGTTCAGTACTTTCTCACACACACAATAAACATTTCTTCTTCTTCTTCTTCTTCTTCTTCTTCTCCTCCTCCTCCTCCTCCTCCTCCTCCTCCTCCTCCTCCTCCTCCTCCTCCTCCTCCAAGCTTTAAGTCTTTTAAGGCTTGTTGCGACTCTAAATCCCGTCGCTCTTATTTCCGGCAGCCAATCACGTTGCAAGTCGACTACATTTAAACATGTGCGCCTTTTCATTCGGTGTTGATTTCGTTATGGACTTCCTAAGGCTCTATAGATACTGGGTATAATCGTCCGCCATTTTCGTTCTTTCCTTGCCGTTTGCAGCAAGCAGACGAGAATTTTACAACAATACAAATTTTAATTCCGCGCTCTTTTAGGTGTATTTGTTTAAAATAATAATAATAATAATAATAATAATAATAATAATAATAATATTATTATTATTATTATTATTATTATTTATTTATTTATTTATTTATTTATTAATATTTGTGTGCTGAAAAACAGCCAAAGGCCAATTATAGTTCAGCACAATACACAAACAGAAGATACAAAGGTGCAAAACAAAATAAACAGTATCTTAAATAACAAAAACATACATAAATAAAATTGAGAACAAGAACAGTAAAAACTAATAATCAAAACGAAACTAAACCTTAAAAATGATCTAAAGTGAGCCCATGCAAATTGGCATATTTTATGCATCTACAGACTGGAGAAAGTGATTTTGAATTTCTGTTATACAATTTTTTTTGAAATCTTAAACCTTTTGTAGGAATACGAAGGCTGATATTGTTTATGATAGACTCACACTCAATATCACCCTTGATAACTTTGCAAAAAAATTGATAATCAAGATTTAGACGTCTAGCATAAAGGCTACAACAGTTAAAATATTTACAGGTAATCTCATAGTTAAAGTCAGAGGAATTGGGTATATATCGAAAAGCACATAAGGAAATAAATTTTCTTTGAATATTTTCCAATTTAACCGAATCGGTTGAAGTAATGGAATTCCAGGCTACAGATGCATATTCAAGTTTAGATCGAACCAAAGTAAAGTATAGAATTAATAGTGACTCTGGAGTAGAAAAAGAATAAGTTATAGACCTTATTAAACCAAGCATTCTTATTGAATGATTATAAATATATTGAACATGATCGTGAAAATATAATTTAGAATCGAGTAGTACACCAAGATCTTTAATAGAATTTTTCCTAATAATACAGACGTTATTAAGAGAATAATTAAATTTTATGGAAGTAGTTTTTCGACAGTACGAAATGACAAAAGTTTTTGTTTCATTAATTTTCATTCCATTATTGTCAGACCAAAGTTCATTTGAGTTAATATCATTTTGAAGAGTTTGGCAATCGGCAGAACTATTTATTGAGCGAAAGATTTTGAGATCATCAGCAAATAACAGGTAGTTTGAACTTATTCTTTTACATATGTCATCAATAAATAATAAAAATAATAGAGGGCCCAATGTAGATCCTTGGGGAACTCCACATAAACAATTAAATGGGTCCAAGAGATAATCACCTAGATGAACACAACATTGTCTATTAGTTAAATAGTTTTCAAACCAGCTCACGTAGTTAGAAGAGAGATCAAAGTTTTTTAATTTATTTATCAAAATATTGTGAGGTACAACATCAAACGCTTTGCTAAAGTCAATATAAATTGAGTCAATTTGACCTTCAGTTTCAACAACAGGCATAACAAGATTAAGGTAGGATACTAAGATTGTAGTTGTTGATTTACCTTTAGTAAAACCATGTTGGGCTGAATTAATTTTATTCTTAACATAAAATGAAACATGTTTGTGGATTATTTTTTCAAACATTTTTGAGAAATTGTTTAATATTGAAATAGATCTATAATTGGAAACAACATTTTTTACCATTCTTAAAGATAGGAATAATGGTTGCTTCTTTCCAAAGCATAGGGTATGTACCGGTTAATAAACTTAAATTAAATATAAAAGTTAAAACGGGTATTAGAATATTAGAACACCCCTTAATAATAAAATTAGGAATGCCATCACTGCCCTTGGATTTATTAGGTTTAAGCTTTTATATGGCTAATGAAACGTCATCAATTGTAATTTTAGGTAAGGATAAGAACTCAGTAGAATTATAATCCAACAAACAGAGATTAGAATTAGGCTGTTTTTGAATCGATTTAAATTGATTAGCAAATGCATTAGCAATTTCTTTATGATCAGTAATGTGAATCCCATTTATTAATAATTCGGTTGGATAATTATTGGATTTACGAAAAGATTCTATGTATTTCCAAAATTTCTTAGGTTAATTCTTCAAATTTTCATCAATGGATTGTAACCATTTAAATTTATCAGATTTAATCATAGCTTTAACTTGTTTTCTGTAATTGGAAAAAATTTGATAATGGTGATCAGTTTTGAATTTCTTAAAATTTCTATGTGCTTTGTTCTTTTTCTTAATAAGTATACGCAAGCTATTTGAAAACCATTTAGGATAGTGCGATTTTTTTACGAAAGTGACAGGAACAGCAAGAGAAAAGCTTTGTTCATAATCTGTGATAACGCGTTAGCAGCAACATTAACATCAGTAGTTTGATATATGGAATTCCAATCATGATTGTATAGAGTGGAATAGAGTTTCAAGTAATCATCTTGAGAATAATTTATGAAGGTACTAGATTGGCAGTGATCAGGTAGCGACAAATAAACTTCAAGGTTAATGGAGATAGATGGTTGATAAAAGTCCACCAAAACTAGAGAATGATTGGCTAGTTTTACTGTACTGTTAATATTATTAGTAAAGACAAGATCAAGTAGATTTTTATTTGAAACAGTAAAATTAATTTGGTTTAATCCCGGAAGGCAAGACGAGGAATATAAATCACTGGACTTAATTTTAGAGTAGTAATGAATATCATTAAGATTAAAACCAGTTGACCAATCCATACCAGGAGAATTGAAATCACCAATAATTACTATTCTAAAATTATGAGTATCAAGGTTTTTTTTCAAGAAATTGAGGTAAGATTTAATAATAATAATAATAATAATAATAATAATAATAATAATAATAATAATAATAATAATAGTAATAATAATAGAATCAAGAATAACAATCGACTTAGAGCCATGCAGCTGGATACTCCGGTAATTGAACCTTCAACAAACAGTGCAACATTTGATCCACATACATTAACATTACATATAGTCAACAATTGATTTCCTTAGGTATACAAAAGCTATCTCAACATTCACTTAGATATTTATTTTTAAGTTTCTCACATTAAACATTATAACAAGAACGTAATCGACAGATTGCATTTTTTTCCGGCAGCGAGTCCCACAAAAGCGCGGGGCCTGGGATTACCGCCGAAGGGCCGGCCTTTCTATGAGAATCCAAAGTTCTAACAGACCTAAGTTGTTACTCTGCAAACTGAGGTCCGCGCATATGTTACTCCCAGTAACTGGGAAACTACTAGTACGGAACAGATTTCGAATAGGAATCACTTTTAAAAGTAATTCTTTCTAAACATTTCTCTCGCTTTGACTCCAATCTAAAGTTAAAAATAGAAAAACTTTTGAAGGTGTCAGTGTCTATTTTGAAAATGACACTTGGAAGTTAGTAATTTTTTCTCCCTTCCCCAAAAACATTTTGATTTCGAATTTTTTCTATGCTTTCCATAGATATTTATCTATGAAACCTAAAATTTTACAATGCGATTATCATAAGTGCTACGACGTGATAATGTTTAATGGTGCGGAAAATAGCGTCGTCTGCTAACCGCAACTGGCAATGAAAGAACTAAAATGGCGAACGATTATATGTACCTACTCTTTATAGAACCTACTCTTACTAGGACGTAAGCAAAGAGGCGGAGCCACGCCGGAAATAACAGCGACGTGACTATAGTTGCACTCATTGATTGATCCATCTTTTCTTAGGTCTACCAATGTTTCTCCTCCCTTTAGGTAAATAATGCATAATTTGTTTAGGATATCTATCCTCGCCCATTCTCTCTATGTGTTCCAGCCATTTTTGTCTCTAATTTGCTATTTGTTCATTTATATTATAAATTTGTAATTGGTTTCTTATATTTTCATTTCTAAGTCTCTCTTCTTGTTACTCCCAGTACCGACCTCAGAAGCCTCATCTCTGTTGCCTGTGATCTGCTTTTATCTCTAGATGACATTGTCCATGTCTCACTGCCATATAGCGCTCCTGGGATTGCCATAGTTTTATAGAACTTTATCACTGCGTCTTTTCTGACTTTGTTCCTCAGTGTCCTCTTAATTGTACCACACATTTCTCGAAAAATTTTCAATTTAATTTTCTGTATCTACTTCTTTAATGTATGATAGCGAGCAACCCAGGAACTAACATTTATTTACTTGTTCTATTACTTACTTACTTACTGGGTTTTAAGGAACCCGTAGGTTCATTGCCGCCCTCACATAAGCCCGCCATTGGTCCCTATCCTGAGCAAGATTAATCCAGTCTCTACCATCATATACTACCTCCCTCAAATCCATTTTAATATTATCTTCCCATCTACGTTTCGGTCTCCCCAAAGGTCTTTTTCCCGCCGGCCTCCCAACTAACACTCTATATGCATTTCTGGATTCGCCCATACGTGCTACATGTCCCGCCCATCTCAAACGTCTGGATTTTATGTTCCTAATTATGTCAGGTGAAGTATACAATGCGTGCAGCTCTGTGTTGTGTAACTTTCTCCATTCGCCTGTAACTTCATCCCTCTTAGCCCCAAATATTTCCCTAAGAACCTTATTCTCAAACACCCTTAATCTCTGTTCCTCTCTCAGAGTGAGAGTCCAAGTTTCACAACCATACAGAACAACCGGTAATATAACTGTTTTATAAATTCTAACTTTCAGACTTTTTGACAGAAGACTAGATGACAAAAGCTTCTCAAATGAATAATAACAGGCATTTCCCATATTTATTCTGCGTTTAATTTCCTCCCGAGTGTCATTTATATTTGTTACTGTTGCTCCAAGATATTTGAATTTTTCCACCTCTTCGAAGGATAAATCTCCGATTTTTATAGTTCCATTTCGTTCAATATTCTGGTCACGAGACATAATCATATACTTAGTCTTTTCGGGATTTACTTCCAACCCTATCGCTTTACTTGCTTCAACAAGAATTTCCGCGTTTTCCCTAATCGTTTGTGGATTTTCTCCTAACATATTCACGTCATCCGCACAGACAAGAAGCTGATGTATCCCTTTCAATTCCAAACCCTCTGTGTTATCCTGAACTTTCCTAATGGTATATTCTAGAGCGAAGTTAAAAAGTAAAGATGATAGTGCATCTCCCTGCTTTAGCCCGCAGTGAATTGGAAAAGCATCAGATAGAAACTGGCCTATACGGACTCTGCTGTAAGTTTCACTAAGACACATTTTAATTAATCGAACTAGTTTCTTGGGAATACCAAATTCAATAAGAATGTTATATAAAACTTCTCTCTTAACCGAGTCATACGCCTTTTTGAAATCTATGAATAACTGATGTACTGTACACTTATACTCCCATTTTTTCCTGCAATATCTGTCGAATACAAAAAAATTTGATCAATAGTCGATCTATTACGCCTAAAACCACACTGATGATCCCCAATAATTTCATCTACATATGGAGTTAATCTTCTCAAAAAGATATTCGACAAAATTTTGTACGACGTCAACAAAAGTGATATTCCTCGAAAGTTACTACAGTTAGTCTCGTCCCCACTTGTTCTATTAGCATATTATTTAGTACAAATTTACATCTTATAGGTTGGAGTCCCTGAAATGCCATCGCCTTACTTTTGCTTATGGAGATGTCAAAATTATAATTCTGTATATTATTTTGTGCAGTTCAAACAAAGCTCTCTGCATCGTATCTTCATTATCCGATATTATGACCTGATCATCCGCATATAAGAGTGTTATTATAAAGTTGTTTGTATCGTAGTTGTTTGATATATGTAAAGTACTTAGCCGCTGTTCCCACTGTCGGATTGCGTTGTCCAAATATGGATTAAATAGAGTGGGTGAAGTGAAGCACCCTTGTCTTACTCCCATATTAATATTTGTTTTCTTTAGGTTTCCATTCCTTCGTGTTATGAATATATTTATGTTTTTATACATCTCTTTAAATATTTATTATTTCCTGAATTCCATTTTCAATTTCTTCATGCAAACTATGGTGGTTTTCTTAAACAATTTTTATAATTACATATTACAGGTCAGAGATTTTCTTGGCTTAACTCTGCTTTGCTTTTCGAGGATCACATCCGAGACTGATCTATTAGACTTACATTAGCCACTGTGTTCTCTATACTGAGTGAAACGTAAGAAAAGTAATGAATTTTAATAATAATAATAATAATAATAATAATAATAATAATAATAATAGTAATAATAATAATAATAATAATAATGGCTTTATTTAACCTGGCAGAGTTAAGGCCGTAAGGCCTTCTCTTACACTCAACTAGGATTACAACTTGCTTACATAGTTGAACATAAAACTGGATCGGAATTAAGTAATTACATACTGATACAATTTAGGTACGGTACATTATGAGATCAAAAGATGTAGTTACATAAAAATTTATCTCATAAAATAAAAATAAACATAATGAAATACATATTAATGTTGTTGGAATCAAATACGAATCACATAAAAACAGAAGCCGATAATTCAATCAAAAAAAGTACACAGTAAAAATAAAAATAAACACATTAGTATACATATTAGTATTAGATTACAATTAGGTAGGATTCACATAATTAAACCAGAAGCCGACAATTGAATAAAATGTACACAAAAAATAGATTAATAATAAAAAAAACAAAGCAATGGGATACATATTGGCGTTAAGTGATAAATAAACACGATTTATATGATTACGCAATAAAAATAAGAAAAAAAAAATAAAAACAAATACAGTGGAACACATTCCATTAAATATTTGCAGTGCGTTAGGTCTGGCAACTCATCAGAAGATATTTTTCTAATTTACATTTAAAGGAAATTAAAGTTCGGCAGCCCTTGACTTCAAGCGGCAGAGAATTCCAGTGACGAGAAGTAGCAACAGTGAAAGATGAAGAATAAAGAGATGATGTGTGCAGTGGTATTTCTAGCGTGTTATCATATTGTGACCGAGTATTTAAGTTATGATACCGAGAAAGACTGTGGAATTGGACAGATAAGAGGGGGTAGATGTGTGCAAAATTCGGTATAAGAGAGAAAGGGAGTTTTAGGGGGTATCTTTTGAGATATTTGAAACAAAATAAGTTTAATACAATTTTGCTCGTGTTTGTTTCCTTTTCTAGAAAAAAATTATTTTATATGACACATTTCATAGTGTTGATTAATTTCAAGGAAAAAATTGTTCCGTGGCCGGTCACCGATCCTGGGACTCTTCGCTTAGTGCACGAATGCTCTACTGACTGAGCTACCCCAAGAACCATACACGACACCGTCACAATTCTTCGTGCGCTAAACGATCGGTGCCCGGTCCCGGAACAATTTTTCCCTTGAAATTATTCAAGCCTGCTTCACAGGAGCTTCTACCTGAAAACCAGATTTGCATAATATAGGCCTATTCGTTACTGTAGGAACGTTAACAGAAAACCACAATTTAAATCACACAGAACTGTGTGCACTCAAAGTTGGGCTCTGGCGTCTTGTGTGGATATATAGTCCGGGTTAGCTTACTTCATACCCTAAGGGTGAAACCTAACCATTTCCCCCCCCCCCATTACTACATATGCTAGTGGATTGTGGTGATTTTCTAGTTTGCAGGTTGAATTTTCTTTTGCCAACTTTGTTTCGAATTTCGATACTGACAAATACTACAAATGGTAGTGATTTTGTAACTGGTATGTTGGCAGCTGAGACAAATATCGACAATATTTGTCGGTACTGGAGTTCCATGAAATTAAAATTGTACTAGATTTCTGAGCCGGTTACTGGAAGTTAGTGAAATTTGAACATACTAATAATTAATTAATATCAGTATTAATATTAATACATAATAAATAGTTATTTTATGTGTTGCACTGTGGTTATAATTCAAGACTATAGTCAGGTAAGTTTTCGGAGTTAGTACTAATAATTTCATGTGGTCAAACAAAATAAATTTTTAGGTTAGGTCTCATGAGTCAATTGTTTAGTCAAACGAATGAATTTCGTATTGCCAGACAAAATACAGTCCATAACATGTTGATCCTTTTCACGTAGAGTTTGTCTACGAAAATATGTTACAAATTATTGAATTATTTAGAATAAATTTTCCGACATAAAGTACGGTAAGTAAATAAGTCATTTAGTACGTAGGATCGTGTGAGATCTGGTAACAGTTGGCAACACTGACAAGACGGCAATATTTGCTGTTTAGGAACTGTTCTTATGTGACCCTCACTATAAATGGAAAAATTATGACGGTCTCGTGTATGGTTCCTGAGGTAGCTCAGTCGGTAGAGCATTCGTGCGCTAAGCGAAGGGTCCCGAGATCGGTGCCCAGCCCCGGAACAATTTTTCCCTTGAAATTATTCAAGCCTGCTTCACAGGGAGCTTCTACCTGAAAGCCAGATTTGCATTTTATAGTGTGTTTTGATAAAGCTTGTTTTATTACAACATTTCGAAGGCCAGCTCACGCAAGGGTGAGATCTGGTCATCTACCCTTGCCGAAATACTAACTTTCACAAGTACAGCCGCGTACAGTACAGTACAATGGCGTCCTGAAAAAAGGTAATGTTATATGTCATTTATTTCAAAATATACAGGGACATCATTTTATTTTTACTTCAATTTTTATTGTACCTGAGTTTTTGAATGTACTTCACTCCCACCCCCTCTACTAGTAAACTTACAATCGTTCGCCACACAGAGCCAAGGCCGCGTGTACAGTACTGAGTTAGTGAGAATAGTACGTTCCAGAAATATGTTCACGTTTTCCAGTGACGAAAGAGCTTTCAATATTGAATCATATTTTCGCACAGGTACTGTCATCCGTTTGCCTACGTCGCATCCTGGTTTCCCCCACCTGCTTCTGTTCGCCCTTCTGTAAAGTCTAGTAGCTGGGCTCTCTTGGCTCTTTTCTGAAAACATTAATTTCTGTTAGGAATTGGACGCCTACGTAATATTATACAACTGTTTAAAATAACTTAAGTAAAAGAGCCTCGTTAAGTAATTAACTATCACGTGATTTCCCCCCCTTTCTACGACCCTGCGACATAACCACTTGGACGGACAATAGATAGCATTTCTGAGTAATTTTATCTTTTCGGATCGGGCAGAAGTGAAGATTAAATTTACAGTACGTAAGGCATTCTTTTATAGAGTAGGTACAGAATTATTTCAACGTAAGTTACTAGTACGAAGGACAAAACTGGTAATTGGAATTAGGTACAGTAGTCTATAGTGCGGTAATATGCACATCAGAACTGAAGCCTGTATCGAAATGAACGGCCACCATTTTCAGAAATGTGTTTAAATATCCATATTATTATTATTTTTCAATTTATCTTCATTCTCTATATTGTACGCTAATGTGCTGTAACAGTACAATATACACTGCATAATTAATACGTCCGAATGGATAGCTCAATTCGTGAGTAAGAACACTAAGTGTTAATACAGTACTGTATTTTGATTAAACAAAAACCTAATGAAAATAATCAAACGCAAAATTGCGATATTTTCTAGTTTACATAAATGGATTAACTACTTTTCTTCCCTCCTATACCTAGTAAAGTGATTTGTATTTTACGCCAGTACAGCGAACTCCAGTCTTGGAAGGGGGAGCAAGCGGTGTTTCCGGCTCTAGATCTTTAATTCAAAGATATAGCCAGGTTAATATTAAAAATGTTAGTAAAAATAAAATGATGTCCCCGTATATTACCAACAGCGGATCTCCTGATAAGTGTTGGCGGTACCCAGGGATCCGCGGAGCACACTTTGGGAACCAATGGTCTAGACGGTTTTGAACAAACCTGTTAGGCTAGACAAGCTAATGAAGTTGATTCCCTTCACATCAGTTCTTCTCAGTTACAAGTTCAAGCTTCCACTATGGCTCTTCTCTTATCTAATATTCTGAATTTAAATCCAAGTGATAGAAGATCTCGCAAGGCTGTTTGTTTGTGAGGGAAATGATTCTGTTGACTCAGCTGTTGAAGTAGTTGTCCGACCTTTGGTGTAAGTTCACTGGCACAAAACCTACAGAATCCACAGCAAACAACTCAGTCATACTCGAAAAATACCCTCTCTCTTGCATTTTGACTTTTCAGCTGTTTTCGGTTGGTTTCTATCAAACAATTTTCTCAAAGTGTTGTATAGTTTTAAAATTCTGGTTATGAAATATCTATCGTTTTACCAGTACTTTTTTCATCGGTAATGAAGAAGTGAAATTAAAGTATCTACTGTACAATCCACTACTATTTTCGCTCTAAAATAGAACAATTATCATCCACCGGCCAGCGTGACTCGGGCTATAACGCCTACTGACATGGAACTTCGCTCTGGCGTGGGTTCGATTCCCGCTTGAGCTGATTATTGGTTGATTTTTCTCCACCTGTAAGGCAATGTCGGATAATTACAATTCGAATTCTAGGACTCATACCGTCAAATATCGTTTCACTATCACCAATTCCATCTATCCAATTCTATGTGAGCTCGCAGTTAACACAGTATCGTAAAATACCCGATTAAAAAAAAAACAATAAAATGACCTAACTCAGTTTTCAGTGAAAGTGTTTAAAATAACTTAAATAATAAGGCCTCGTTAATTAATTGTCATATGATTTCCCTCCTTTCCACGACCCTGCGACAGTAGAGGGCATGTCTGAGTAATTTTATCTTATCTGATTGGGGAGAAGTGAAGATTGAATTTACAGTACGTAAGGTACTCTTTTAAAGAGTAGGTACAGAATTATTTCAACATGAGTTACTAGTACGAGGGACGAACTGGTAACTGGAATTAGGTAGAATAGTCGATAGTGCGATAATATGGAAAAAGGAACTGAAGCCTGTATCGAAATGAACGGCCAAAATTGTGTTTAAATATCCATATTATGATTATTTTTCAATTTAACTTCATTCTCTATATTGTAAGCTAATGTGCTGTAGACATTGTAATGTACACTGCATAATGAATGCGTCCGAATTGATAGCTCAGTTCATAAATAAAAACACTCACTGTTAAAATGAAAATTATCAAGCTCATAATCGCGATATTTCCTACTTTACGTAAATGGATGAACTACTTTTCTTTCCTGCTATACCTAGTAAAGTGATTTTTTTTGTATTTTACGCCAATATCATTGAAATCCAGTCGTGGAAGGGGGTAGCAAACAGTGTTTCCGGTTCTCAACCGTTAATTCAAAGGTATAGACAGGTTAATATTAGATATGTTAGTAAAAATAAAATGATGCCCCTGTATTACTACCACGCTGTATAAAGCTGTAGGATGTGCAGTGTACACGTGCCTCCCCTAACAGCAGAACTTACAATCCAGGAGTCAGAAGGATGTCAAGAGTCTTGAGGCTTTAATGTGAAATTTATCGAGAATGGAGGGCACTAACAAAGCTCATGATGTTATAGCTGGCTGCATCGTAGAAATGCAGTTTGATCACAATTATGCCAGTACAGGCGTATCGTTATCAAACACAGTAACTCGTTAGAAACGAAGAAGAGTTTGTATGTGTATTCCACGAGAGACAGATCGCTGAATTGCAATTCCCCTGTGAAATTTGAGCTCAATAATAGCCCGTTTATAGAGAAGTGGGTCAGGTACGCTGTGAAGGAGACTGAAGAGGTTGAAAATGCCTTACAAAATTGGATTAGCCTTGTTATATAGTAGCTTCGTTACTCCGATATCTGATACCATGCCTGTCTCATATGTAAGGCTACCTTCTACTTCAGAAAAAAGAAACGTCAAAGACGATACAGCTACTTGTACGGCGAGAATCGTAGTAGAAATACGAGCAATTCAAAACTTTGTCAACAGTTCATGGTATTATAAGGTTCTTGTCAAATAAGCCGGAAAAGTTCTGAAGGACGGGTTCAGTGACGTATAGAGACACTGTTTTGTAATTATACAGGGTGTAACTAAATTCAATACCCAAACTTCTAGGGATGATAGAGGAGACCAAAACGAATATTTTTTTGTTAAATGACCATGGGTCTGTAACTAATTATTGAATGATAAAACCAGAAACTGTAAAGAATAAACATACTACAGTAAATTTTCATTTTGAATTCATTTTTGTGAGTATTCCAATAAGTCATATACCATATTACATTGCTCCACAACATAATCTTACGTCATCTATTTTAAGATATATATTTATATTTCAACAATGTTCATACTATCCACTGTGATTGAAATAATGGAATGCATTAATATTTAAATGTTGTTCGATGATTTCTCAATCACCACATTGGCTTTCTATCCATGGTTCTAGCACCATAATCATTAATATACGATCTTATGTATAGTATCCGCTTGTTTTTTTTATCTGCCTAAACAACGCTTATATACAATATTGCAATATTATCTCATTCATGACTGGCATTTATTTAAGAAAGTTCAGTTCTGATTTTTCACATCGTCCCTCCTCTGGCAAACTAGCGAAAGTGTAACTAAGCGCCCCTGCACTTAAGGTCTATATTGTACTTAGTACTTAGTACAATATAGACCTTAAGTGTAGGGGCACTTATTTTCACTTTCGCTAGTTTGCCAGAGGAGGGACGACGTCTTCAAACACTGTTACATAGGTTTCAGTTGTATAGATATCACTAATTTAGCGATCGTATGTACTCATAATGTTAATATATTTTTATTTCATAATCTGTAACACGCTACTCTTTGTTACTCTATACTGTGTTCTTCCATTCACGTTCAGTACACCATTCTAGGAGTTTAGTTATATTTTTCCGTCACTGGTTTTTCTAAATATGTAATCAAAGAATTCTTTTGCAGACATATCTTGTACATTTTGTAAAAGTATGCATATTTAATTTTTTTCCACATTCCTTAATAAACAAGTGGTTACCTACAGGCTGTTCCACATTCATATAATCACTGCGCACAATACACATTCAACAATCTACCCATAATATAGTGAAGCATGTATTTCGTAAAATTTATTATCTGTCATAGACAATTTTAGTATGACATTAAATACGCATATTTTAAAATAAATTTTATATGTAATTCTTGTTAATTATTTTTAATCTTTATTTCTCAAGTCGAGAGCTAGTTTTAAAAGTTTTTTAAAAAGGTTTTTTAAATTTTAAAGATTGTAATTTTTTTTAACTCTTGCAATTATGTAATGTGGATTTATTCACCATATTATATAGATATCCACGCATTTGTCTGATGATGCCCATAATAAGGGGCGAAAACGTTCGCGTGTAATAAGATGTATTAGCAAAAATAACTTTGTTAACGTTTTAATAAATAAGTCAAAGATGGAACTATCAAACTTTACTTTTTGTATTTTTTATTATACTACAGTAAGTTGTAACGTTACTTATGACACTCATGCTTCAAAAACATTTCAATTTGTAATCCTTACAAAAACTGTTCAAAAGTGCGACTTCCTGCTTCAATACAAACTCTGCAATGACGTATCATTGCCTGTCGTACACGTTCAAAGACTCCAGGCATATGATGTAGAGAATCATTACTTCATTACGAAAGGTCATAGATATTATAGATTCTCTATTGCATCCGATAGACCGCTCTAGTGTGCCGCACTAAGAATCGATAGTACAACTCGGCCTGATCGATTACCACGCTATATTTTCGTCAAAGGGTACAGTTACAGCTATAAAATTCTAATCATTTTGTGCTCTTTGGTTTCTTCTTTTGTGGACACAAGGAACTATCAACATAAAATGACAATCGATACGAACAGCTGTTAGAGGGGCGGCCATTTGTTTCTCTGTATAAAATGCTTAAACAAGGGGTTTCGTGTATATAACTATTGCGAAGCAATTCTCATGTATGGTTACAGGCTGTTTATACATCCATCACTTACGCATGGTTTATTAGTAGACTTCGTGGAATTGCCACGAGGATCGCAAGGTTTACTACGCACGCGGTATAGACTGTATGAGAAACGGACGTGCAACGGATGGAATATGCCTCTGATGTAAACACTGAGCAGTATACTGCGGTTACAATAAAACCTGTATCCTGCATTGAAGAAATATAATGGGTGATCATTGAAGTAGGAAACATCTAAACATATAAATACACAATTATTTTGTAGTGAGATATATTAACTCTTAAAATGTAATGTAATATACTCACATCATCCTTGAATATGTACATTGAAGTGAAGAGTTACGTATATTTTGAGCGACTGCAAAGTAACCTCCTCTGATGGTCACTTAAACAATTTTTATATTGGGAAAATGTACATTCAGCAACACACGATGTAATATGTGCATATTTGAAGAACTTTTCAGTACACCAACTTCAGACGTTTTGTCGTGACCTGATAGTACATCATTTATAATACGAAGTTGTGAATAGGCAGAATTTTTAGCAATAATGTTTCTCAACTTACATTTTATTTTTTTTCTGAAATTAGTGAATTATTATTTTGGATAACGGTTTGTGATATTTTATACACTATATTAAGGGCTTCTGAGAGTTGTAGATTAAACGATTCTAACAGGGTGATGCTTTCGGACACGATTTTAAAATTAGAATCAATGAACAGAATATCTTCCAATAGCTGTTCAGAAGGCAATGATTTTACAGCTGCAACAGCGGAACTGTCTGTGCTATCCAATGCATCAATTACCTTCATTACTTTGCCGTAATATTCTGCCTAATAATTAACAGCATCCAACCACGTTTTCCAAGGGTCAAGACTGGCTGCGGGGGTAAGGATATTCCAGGGGCAATTGTTTGGAACAGCAACATTCTCATTGTACTATGTTTGATTGAATTCTTGTCTGCACTGTTAAGCTTTGACTATTCCAACCACAGTAATGCAAAAACAAGTGCTTACTTAGGTATACATTAGCTGTAGCTGCTCTATCTATTTGGAGCGGTCACAACTCTTAACATGAACCTCTTATACTACGAGACCGGGCGGTCGCTCACCTCCTCTATACTACCGTACATTGGCAACCTGATTGCATGCTGCGTGTGGTAATTCAAAGAAGTCTATTTATTAGTAACGTTTTCTGTCCCAGATCTGTATAAGTCTCGTATAAAAACTATACACTATTTATTAGTAAGACCGTAAATGTGCAGGAATTTGATACGAACAAATATAGCATTTTAAAATTCCTTTTCAGAACGTAAAGTTATACAGGATGTTTCCGAGGTGGTGTTACAAACTTTCAGGGATGATGGCGAAGGGTACCATGTATCAATTTAAGATAAGTAACCATTGTCCGGAAATGGCTGAGTCGAAAGTTATAAGCAAAAATAGTTGTGTGGAAATGGAATTGTAATTTGGCAACACTTGCCTTCCTTCTCTTAACCTTTGTAACAGTCGCGGAAAAATGATATGGGCCGGATGTCTCCTACGTGGGTACTTGTCCCGATACAATCTGTGAGCTTGTCTACTGTTCCCATTGGCTCATCCGTATTCGAAAATCAGATCTGCTTATTCCGCTCTCTATGTTCATCCATTTCACTAGGATTGATCGCCTGGACACTGCAACTTGTACATATACACTGCTGCCTACAGACGTGCATATCAGGACAGACCATGTCCGTTACACATTACGCTATCTGCATTGCTTTAGTGTAATTTCCTGTCCTCACCCCTCAGACAGCGCACTGAATGGAATACTGTAAGTAGACAACATAAACAACGTCAGATGAATAGAGTATGTGTAAGATGTACAGATAAATACACACAAATAAGGAGTACAGAGGAACAAAATTATTTCATTTCCACACAACTATTTTTGCTTGTAACTTTCGACTCGGTCATTTCCGGACCAGGGTTCCTATCTCAAATTGATACATGTTCCCTTCGCCATCATCCCTGAAAGTTTGTAACACCACCTCGGAAACACCCTGTATTTGCTTAGACCAAATTTATACACATTTAAGGGAGAAAACTAAAATTGTTTCAATCATTTATCATCATAATACACTGCTATCTAAATTGATTGTGAATATTGGCAATTAATTCAGTAACTCTGCCAAAATACGCTATGAAATGCTTCATATCATTTTTTTAGAAGGAAGCAGAAGGAGCAAAACTGTATTAAATTTTTTTGTCTGAAAGTACTCAAAGAATAGCCTCATGAAATTAATGACATTACTTACGGTACACCCTGTATAGGAATAAGAACAGCCCATGAAATTCCAATAGGGCAAGAGCCTCCTATAACGCTTGTTATAGGCTAGCTCAATTACTCTCAATTGCCGATCCATTCTTTTTCTTTGTTTCATTTTCAGAGTTGTACTTCATGCGTTAGCATTACATTTAACGTGATTCCGTAGTGGCGTCACAAATCACCCTTTGTCTTGTTTCATTCTGTATTTCAACCATCATTCGAGATATTCCTCTGATTTATTGCTTCGTTAGAGCACACAATTGCGAATAATAGGTGTTGCGTACCACATCCATTTATAAAGTTGCAGTTCTGCTTCACAATTGTGAGGCCTGGCTCCATTTCCCAATTCTAATTGGAGTAATTATCATTCAAATACATCATTATTATTGTAGGTTATATTGATTAGTGATCCGAAATTAATTTGCAATACATTTTAATTCGTTTCCACGCTTTGTTAAACTCGACACACAAATTGCAGTTGATGTGGACATTGCGATTGTTACACATTATGGAGATAATAGACAGGACAATAATGAATTCAATTTTTTTTCCCTTAGCTCCTTTCATAGTAATATAATATCCTTTATCAGCAACCAAACCAACAATAATTTATTTCATTTAACTGAAATATCTAGAGGCTTAACAAATAAAAATAATCACACAACTTTTATAATGCGCAATGTAAATACAGAGGGATCCAAAAGTCGCGCACATTAAAATTATACTGTCTATATTGAGTAGTGCAGTTGGAAAGTGCAATCGGCTACCGCTAGAGAGTATCATGGGTATTAACAGCAACAGGCCTAGACGTCGTTGTGATGTGTATGTATACACTGACGCTAGCAGTAGTCCTTTGTTTACTGCTCGCAAACATGTCGTTTTCCCAAGATCAACGAGTTCATTGTTGAACATTATTTTTCCAGTCGTTCTTATGCACATGTTGTAGATGAATTTCATAGGAAGTATCTGGGTGTGGCAGTGCCTAACAATTCGACCATAACGAGATTAATCACCCGTTTTAGGAAATGTAGATCAGCGCTTTTGACAATGATGAATGTGATTGTTGGTTTCAGCAGGACAGTGCCACATGTCATACATCTAATGAAACCATGCAGTTTTTGAGCGAGTTTTTTGGTGAGAGTATTATCATTTCTCAAGTATTATGGCCCCCACGTTCCCCCGATTTGACGTCCCCAGATTTCTTCCTGTGGGGTTATCTTAAAGGAATGGTATACAAAAACAGGCCGCACACTCTGGAGGAACTAAAGCGGAACATAACAACGGAGATTTAACAACATCAATGTACGCGTGCTCAAAAAAGTGGCCGCAAATATTGATATTGATATTGATATTGATATTTATTTGTCATTCAACTTTACAATTCACAGTTATGGTGGACCTTCACATTTCTGTTTTTCGATCCACCATCCCTTTAATACATATAACTCTTTTCTATTAAGGTATTCTTTGCCGAGAATTTCTTGATTGCTTTCTAATGTTCTATTATGACTGAATTGCTATATGTCCTTCCCCCTCTATCCTCTTCTATTCTCTCCCTCCTACGTAGACTGTTTCCCTTCCATTCCTAAATTTCCTATTTTATTACCCCTATCCATATATTTATTTCGATAATACTCCTACAGTTATAGTACCCCTGCTACTACTCCCAATCCATAACATTGAAAAACATCAAATATCTAATTCACTTAAATTACACTTCCAATTTCCCTCTCATTCCACTTCACATTTGTTCAGATATCATTGTATTCATTGTTTGATAGTTTATCTTATTACACTCTTACCCTATCTTCTTACACTAACACTTTCTTCTCTGTTCCTTTTCTTACACTTTTGCCACCCCTAACTTTTCTGCACTCACTTTTTAGCACTCTTCTTCTTCGCTATAACCTCTCCAACGCCCTATCTATTCAGTCCTCACAATCACTAATATCTGGTAGTCGCTTCATTCCTACACTCGTTCTTCTCATGTCTTCTCTTGCATTTCCTCCATTAGTCTTGTCTATGCTCCTGACCTCAGACACTACCAGTTGTTTCCCTAATCCTTCGTCCGCAGTGTCTTATATCTGCCTCACGTTATATTTTCCTCCTTGGTTTATTCAGGTCAGCTGTTTCGTACTCGAAGTAGACGTCAGGTATCGTCATTGTCCGTCTCTCGTTTCATTGATATTGAAGTTTTGTGTCGTATGCATTTTTCCATTCTTCCTAGCGTGCTGCCTTGACGTACGCATATTTTCGCGTCCATTGAACCTCCGTTTCAATGCGCCTTGTGGCCGCAAATATGGTAAAAAGAGTTCATACATGCATTACTGAACGAGACTGCCATTTTCAGCATATGTTGTGAAAAATGATGTCACTCGTGTGAAAACTGATGTAAGTAAATGTAATAAATTCATCTTTATAAATACATGTGAATGTATTAGTAAGATATGCGCAACTTTTGGATCACTCTGTATAACGTAATGGGCAGATTACATAAGCGACGACGTGTTTGAAGATGCAGAAGCATTTACTTAATCGAAAGTCTTACTGAATAGTTACAAGCGGTGTCATAAATCACTTATGGTTTTATGTAGAAAACAATTGAAAATACGACTTTTTTGGATTCTTGTGGGTAATACAGTAAATAAGTAAGCAGTGTTGTTAGCGTAATTAGCAGTTAGTAATATAATCATTAATTAGAGACCAGAATCTTAGCAGCCACTACTCTTTGAAGTTAAGTGAGTTTGTGCAATGAGCCAAATGAATTGACGAAGAGTAGTGGCGCGTGGTGCTGTACGATTCAAAAGAGACTACTCCCGCATCAAGGTCAACAACCACACACATACCTACAAGTATTATTTCAAGAGTACGGGTGTCCTACTCGCTCATTCAATAGGGTTAAAACACTTGGTATTTATCCATCATGGTTTTTGAAACGCTCAAGTATTTTGTTATTTTCAGAAGCACTAAAATATACAAATTAGATATGCATATAATAAGGTACCTTACTTTGCCCCAGGAGGCTACAAGATTAAATTTTACTAGGGTTTATAAGTGAATAACGCAAGTGCATCTAGCAAGCGCAGTGCTTGATTGACGGCTCACGCGATTCTTGTTTCGTAAAGTGTGGCAGAACAAAACATGGACCACTTTAACAATTACATTAATATTAATTAGAATTTACATTATTTACATTATGTAGACTAGAATTCGCTATTTTTACTATTTACACTACCCATAGGCCTACATGGATCAAACATTACTTACACTATTAAGTTTATGTACAGTGTTGTGTATTGTAATGTATTTATTTTATTTCATATCACTATATCCTACTTATTTTGTAAATTGTGTACAATAGTGTAAATAATGTTGGATCAAAGTAAACTTTCATTCTTCTTTGATAGTGTAAATAGTGAAAACAGCACATTTTAGTGTAGGCCTACATAGTGTAAAGGGCTGTCAGACATTGACTACTTTCAAAAGCCGATTGTCAGAAAGACTGCTTTTCGTCTCTAGAATATGATCTTTCTTGAAATATTACATTTCTAGAAAATAATTTTTATTTTTAATATAAATATCAATTTTTCTACGTTATGTTAATAATTTGTTTGGTCTAAATTATCTTATTTAACACTAAATTGCAATTGTTTAACTCTTAGAATTACATGTAACTAAAAACATGAAAATTTTGCTCTTTCTATTATAAGTTATTATTATTACTATTATTATTATTATTATTATTATTATTATTATTATTATTATTATTATTATTATTATTAAATTGTTTTCTGTATTGAAGTTATTTACATTTGCAATTTTTTATATTGTAAGAGAAGGCCTTAATTAGAGATGAACAACGATCGAGAAAGCAAGACTAACAGTGCCCGAAAAGCTGAAAACCCGCACGACAATGTTGCATTACGTCGCGTCGTTGATGTAAAGACTGCTTGTGATTGTTCCGAGACGTCGAGATTCATCACTCCCGAAGTCCCAACCTTGAATCACCACAGTTGTTTATACCTGACTGAACTTTTATCTACTTTGGAAACTGTTATGTATGTATAAACAATCAAGTAGCCTATTTGAAACATCATCTCTACCTTTCAGAGTATAGTAATCCGTTCCCCAGTCTTTATTTAATTACTAGGCCCTTATTAAAAGGCTAGGAATTTTCTTTTCATATGTTTAAGATCAAGTGTGCAATCTCAAGTAAAAAGATATTAACGTTATGTTTTATGTTTCTTAGAAATGCAAATTTATTTGAGAAGTGTTGTTTTTTCTATTTATACAACCAAAGGTAATATATAATAGAACCAGAACATTTTGATAACTAAGATACTGTTCTGTTTTGTCATTTTCTCATATTTAAACATTTGTAATGTTATTTATTTCAATGATGTATGTTATTCAAAGTTACGAAATCTTTCCACGCCGACCAAATGCTATTTCGAGAATGATGAGCGAGAGTCGAAGTGTACGAGAATGACGAGACGAGAGCGGCAGTTAGTTTTGTTCATTTGTAGCCTTAACTCTGCGAGTACGAGTAAAAATGAATGAAATAAGTAAATGAACAAACAATATAAGTTGTAGGAAAGGTTATCGTAATATCAATATTCATCATTAGAATGCATTTTCAACGTCTTCGAGATCTAGTTTCGAATCATAAACATAAAGTCAACTACCTTATCTTATCTCCGTACGCCCTGGAACAGAATATGATCCCTAAATACGTGTAATATTATGACCAGTTGCTACATATGCGAGATAGACATTGGTTATAATAAACGGGCTCACAATGCAACACAATATCGTCCTAAAATGCTCGATCATAATTTCCAACGCTAATACAAAATGAACCTGCAGTAAGCATATGTGGAGCTTGTTTCCAAAATCTACCAAATCCACAACTTTCTAAACATGAGTTACAAATGGCAGCACATTCTTAGCTACCTCTAGAACGGAAACACTAACCATTTCTCTCGAAAACGTACCAAATCATGTCTCTAGAAGTCACTGAAAACATTGTTTACAGCAGAAAATACCATATCCATGCTGATGCCAAAACATACCAAATCTCAAGCGTGTTCCTATTGGTTCTCGACTATGCGTCACTGACACCTCACGCGTCGTGCAGCATTTTCATTGGCTATTGTGGTGACGTGTTAGTTGTTTGGGCTATTGTGTCATTTACGAACTCCTAGTTTACAGTAATATTATAAACTATCCGTACCCGTACGCTCCGCTGCACCCGTTAGAAATAAATATAAAGTAATTACATAATTAAAATAGGACGTTTGATCCAGGGAACATTCGTGTTTGATAGAAGGATAAATCGTTTAATATGTTACTTAATTTAAATTGTATTTAAATAATTTAAAATGCGGTCATTTTGGTCCAGAGAGCACTCAGAAGTTACTGTAATAACATTATAGCATTATGTCCATCTAGAGAAACTACACTTTCCAATGGTGAAATAATAATTAATTACACAAATCAGTTAATTTAGCTTTCGATATTACTTCATACAAACCCAGAAACATTCTCTGTAGGCTATGCTTCATAGCTTTCGATTTTATGTTGTCCAAGGCCCCTTATAGACGTAGTCATTTGTTTTCATTTCATTACACCGCCTTAGATGGCATTGTATTTTAATTTTAAAACTCATTTATGTCATTAAATATCAGTCCTATCAAAATTGTGCAAGGAATAAAACTTATCGAAAATCATTTTTAAGAAGCATTTGTTATGTAACATATTTCACAAAAATCAATAATAAGCGAGATATTTCGATTTATTTAATTCAGGCCCCCTTATAACCCCCCTGTTAAATAACGTATTTTGAATGTCATATAGCCTAAAATCTAAGTTACAGCGAACTTAATTTATATTCCAATTTTAATATAAATCGGTTCAGCCATTATCGCGTGAAAAGGTAACAAACATCCAGACAGACAGACAGACATACAAACAAAAATTTCAAAAAAGCGATTTTCGGTTTCAGGGTGGTTAATTATATATCTTAGGACCAATTATTTTTGAAAAATCGAAAATTACCAGAAAAATTTCGGCTACAGATTTATTATTAATATAGATTCTGAGTCTGTTGTTAGAACAGAGGATGAGGATAACATTGATGTTATGATAATTAGAACAAACATAGCCTTCATTTTGTGAAATGTAATGAAAAATGTGTAATAATATCTATTTCATTTTATAATGTTAATGAATAATTCCTGTACATCCCCATTTCATGCCCATATCAAAGTCATGTTCAGGAGGCTAAAAAAAATTATTTGGTAGCATCCATCGGTTAATGTGACATTAACAAACTTCCATTTTACAGTAATATTATAAATTTTGAGTCTGTTGTTAGAACAGATGATAACATTGAGGTTAATTATGATGATTAGAACAAAAAACGTACCCTAAATTTATGAAATGAAAAATGTTTAATTATGTTTTCACTTTTACAGTCGTAGTAAAAAATTACGGTATATCCCAATTCATAAATTATTTATTTATTTCATGCCAATATGTACCTCATCCAATTTTGTTGCCAAAATGTACCAAATCCAAACTAAAACAATTAATAACGCCCTGTAAATGTGTGAAATATCTTAAGTATATGCCTAAATATGATTGGTGACACACAAATAATAGTGACATAAAGCCATAACAAAATATATTTTTTACAGCTATGAGCAGCTTTTTTCATTTCCTGTAAAATTAGGTCTGTTGGATTTGGTACCTTTTGGAAACAAGCTCCACATGTCAACAACTACTTCAGCTGAATGCAGGTGATTGGGCGATAACTAGTGCTGCTTATGATTAGGTTTTCTCCGGAGCGGTTGTTCGCGCGCTTTCAATCGGAGACCTCCGGTTTTCTCCGATTGATGCAGCGCAGGTTGTATATGTGCTGTGGCGCAGACATACACTTTCCGCTGAACATTCCTTTAATCGGATCAGGTAGTGATTCGAGTCCGCTGACGTCCGCGTACCTTTTAAAATAAGTTCTAATTTGTTGTTGTTTAATCTCTCTTTTATGTTAATCTCTCTCTCTTTCTTCGGCTCTTTTTTGTGTTGCTTAAAGTGCTACGTTAGCTGACAGATTTTTTTTCTAGTTTTGAAATTCATAGTATATGTGGAAAGCCGTATTAGTTTTATGTCATTGATCAAATTAATAACATTCAATCTAACTGCAAAACTAATGCAGAGGTAAAGCTTTTCAGTAGCTAATGTAAACATTTATACTTCAATTCTCCTAGAAACTCTCGTTTAATCGCAAATGGCGTTTGCCAATTACTATTCTAATCGGTTTAGTTAACGTAAAATATATTAAGGGAGCTTCAGAATGAAACAAAAGAAACGTGGGCTATCAATGGAATAAAGTTTACTGTCCAACATAATTTATTCAGATTCTTCACCGGACAGGATTGTGATTATTGTGTTAAAGGGTGTCAGTATTTGAACTGCCTCTTCTAAAACGCGCCACTCCTGCTCTGTAATAAAAATATAAGTGGGTATCAACTTAAGGTTAGTTGTAATTATGGGCTATTATTACCAGATGTTTCTTTAGTTTCATTCAGAAATATTTTAATCCAAACAGTAAAATATAACTCTAGTTGTCTAAACAGTAAAATATAACTCAAGTCGTCTTGTAAATATTTCATTTGTTTTTTATTGCCTCGAAAGTTACGTTTTAGAGAAATTTCAAGACTTTTTCATAGACTGTGAGCGTTTGGGAACAATAGCACTAAAACAGTTTAAAAAGATATCGTATCAAATGTTTTGCGTAATTGTTTTCATAAAGTTCGCGATTGTGCGATCTCTTCAAATGGTCTAACAAATTCGAAGTTCCACCACCCTTAGAGTAAATTCGCCCACAAAGTTTACAGTGTGCGACTATATTATTACCTTCAACTAAATTAAAGAATTTCCATGCGACGGATATCTGATTTGGTGCCATTTTATTCCCCTCACAACTACCGTCAGTCCGTACGCGCCGGTCGTCCTTGAGCTAACTGTCGCTTCGCTCAGAACCCCGCATCCCCTCATATGCCCCCTTTTCCAGTAGAATCGGAGATCACCGGTGGAGAGCTTTATTCGTAATCACCGATTCCTCCGCGGTAGTAGTCACTCCGATGGGCAGCACTGGCGATAACCCACGTGACCTTACTATCGCGCATCCTGAAGTACTAACCTTCGTTCCTGCGTTTGGATGTACCTGTAGCATTTGTACCAAGTCAATAAATTTACAAATGCTGTCCCCTGTCATGTATGTTACCTGATACGTACATGCAACACAGGGAATGTAACGAAGCCTAGTATGTACCCGTGGGTGTGCGATGCCATTTCTCGCGGGTATTAGCATATGACCGAAGCTTAAGCCTGCGTCCGCGAGATCATCAGCGTACGAGAGCCACAAGGGATATTTGTGAGCAGATTAGTGCAAGCTGCAGCACGCAATATAATGCATTTAAATAGGCGGTCCGGGCATGGCTACACAGATTGGTTTCCTAACAGTGGTGGATCGTTTTCATGACGTGTAATACGGAGTAAATGTGTTGCAGCAAAATGAACTTCAATTTTTTTTCAACAGTAATCTCACTAGAGGTTTTGATTTATCTAGAGAAAATCAAAACTCGAGTGGAACTTAATTTAATATTACACGATTAGAAGAAAATATATAAAGATTAGAACTAACGGACTACTCCATACAATAAAATATTAATTGACTTATGAAAATACAACTGTCTTCAAATGTATTATTGTATCATCTCAATATTACACATATTACGCTAGAAGGCAGTAGCGTGTTATGATTAGCTGTTTTCTTGTCATCAGTTGTGCCAACTATGGAATCTTCATTGAACTCTATGGACGGTTGCTAGTCAAGAAGGCTTTGTTGATTCAGTTTCATTTTTATTAAAACAGTTGCATTCCACTTCAATTATCCGGATCCCAATAATGAACGTCATTTGACAGACGATTTTCAATAAATCTTAATATTAAATAATCTCTGATACGTGACTATCCATAATATCATATAGCAGAAGCTATAACATAAACCAAATAATATAAAAAAGTGCTAGGGATGATGAAATAAACAAGAAAAGTTTTAATTGAGGACGATGAAATAAAAAATAAACATGAATAATTTTAATAAGAACAAATTGAAAGTACAATTTTATAAATTTGAATGTTTTAGTGGTTGGTGGTTCAGTTCATGTTATATTGGAGGTGTGCGTAAAAGAAGTATAACTCGTAAACGACATGGTGTATTCCTCAACTTATTCAGGATTTCCGAATGGTGCTCTTCATTTACTTGTAAATAGTGTTTCAGGGAAGATGCACCACTAATCTTTATTAATTCTTGTTCTTGAATGTCAATGCGAGTCATATTTGAAACTGCTGTGCATCAACTGAAGTGGTTTCTAATTTTATATATATATTTTTTTTACTTCCAGACCAGTGCAGTTTGAAATGTTGGCAAACAAAGAAACAAATGCTAGGGTAGTGATAAAAACCAACAAATGCTAGGGAAGCGATAAAATTAAACAAATGCTAGGGACGCGATAAAATTGTGCGATAAGCAGCCATGATTGGTTGAAAGACGTCCTTTCGTATCGTTTTATTGGTCGAAAGTAGTATGACGCAGTAAAAGTGTAATAATCATAGAAATAAATGTTATCATCATTTCTGAAAGGAAAAAAAAATGCGCTGTATCAGGAATACACTGGCACGTAGAATACTGCCCTTCTAAGGAAAACCATAGTAAATGTAGGGATCTCAGACTTTTCATATTTCATATTCGCACTACATTTTAAACTACGTACTAAAAGAACAAAAATCGTAAGACCAGGCTTCAATCAATATAGAAGGAAGCATATTCTACCAAATTTGAAGTAATAAAGTTTAAATTATGAATTGTCGTATCTTTCAAATAATGATTTTCAACAAAAGTCAAACGCAGAAAAAATAGTAATGATTTACTGCGCTGTGTTATGAAAAATATTAGAAACATAAAATTTTGAACTGTGAAAAATTCTGAAATGGTATACGAAAAAGTATTTCATTTTTCAAATCAGCATGAAATTCTTATTCACAAATTTCCTTACTTACAAACGACTTTTAAGGAACCCGCAGGTTAATTGCCGCTCTCACATAATCCCGCCATCGGTCCCTATCCTGTGCAAGATTAGTCCAGTTTCCACCATCATATTCCAACACCCTCAAATCCATTTTAATATTATCCTCCCATCTACGTCTCGGCCTCGAGGTCTTTTTCCCTCCGGCCTCCCAACTAACACTCTATATACATTTCTGGATTCGCCCATACGTGCTACATGCCCTGTCCATCTCATACATCTGGATTTCTTGTTCCTAATTATGCCAGGTGAAAAATACAATGCATGTAGTTTTGCGTTGTGCAACTTCTCCATTCTCCTGTAACTTCATCCCTCTTAGCCAAACTGTTTTATAAATTCTTTCAGGTTTTTTGAGAGCAGACTGGATGACAAAATCTTCTCAGCCGAATAATAACAGGCTTTTCTTATATTCATTCTGCGTTTTATTTCCTCTCGAGTGTCATTTATATCTGTTACTGTTGCTCCAAGATATTTGAATTTTTCCACCTCTTCGAAGGATAAATCTCCAATTTTTATATTTCCATTTCGTACAATATTCTGGTCACGGGACGGGACTTTGTCTTTTCGGAATTTACTTCAAACCTATCGCTTTTCTTGCTTCAAGTAAAAGTTCCGTGTTTTTCCTAATCGTTTGTGGACTTATTCACAATTGTTTTTTTTTTTTCAAAACAACAAAACCCATACATACCAGTGTTATTTGCCACTAGACACTTCGGACTCAACTTCAAATATGAATCTAAAATTCCAGCAGTTAGCAAATTAATGTCGATAAATCCAGTGTTTAAAACGTTAAACGATGCCTATTAATTAATTTCAGTGATATAAAACTGACATACAGTAATTTTTGTCTGATGTAATCGGAAGGGATATACGAAAAATTAAGAGAACAAAAAGTTCCAACCACTTTAAGGATAGAAACAAGATAATGACACGCTCATCATGACAACCGAATTCCGTGAGCTTTGATTGCACAGAGCAAACACGAAGCCTGTCATTACTGCAGTAAACAAATCAGCATACTTGACTTAATAACAGTAGGAATTGACTCATTTCCTGTTTCAAATCGACAGAAATCATTTCCTTGAAGAAATCGAAATGGAATAATGAGGCGTGAAGACGCGCATTTCGTGTAAGAAACAAGAATAAGCCTTAGGATGTGACGTCATTTAGGATGCCGTCACCGCCACCTGCTGGAAATCATGCGGTAATTGCATCGAGCTGTGAATCCCAACACATCAGAATCCGGCTTCGGGCTCAAGAACGAGAAGCAATGATGTCATAATCCTGTGCCTCATCATATTGTCTTCTCAGTTATTTCGGTTATACTATAATTACAGCCAAAAGTCCGTCTGACTCAGAAGGCAGAATTACACAACCTTTACGGAGGGATAGAGCAAAGTCACCTTACAGGTCACAGAGTTCCATGGGAATCAACCAAGCCTTTCTCATTGTTTTGATGTGCGATTCATTCTTATTATGAATCAGTGAAATACGTAGATATGTTCTCAATATTGCTTCCTCAGAATATTTAAATGTTCAATGTAGATCAAAACTATTTTGATAACTTTGTTTCTTGCCACCCTGGGATACGCAGCGGTTAGAGTATAGTTACAAAGATGTGTTGGGTTCATACGACAAATTCTTTCCAAATCCTTCAGTATAGTTTTCGTTTGCATCCCACTCTCCCAATTTCATGGTATTCTTCTCCTTTTTACTTTTAATTTTTATTTTTTCCTATTTCATTTTAATTTCTTCATTCTTTTCTTTTTTCCCTTTCATTTCCCCTATTTTATATTTCTTCTCTCTCTTAGACCTACTTTTCCTTTCATTTCCATTATTTTATATTCTTCCTCTCCCTTAGGCCTACTTATCCCTTTCATTTACCCTATTTTATATTTCTTCTCTCTCTTAGACCTACTTTTCCTTTCATTTCCATTGTTTTATATTCTTCCTTTCCCTTAGGCCTACTTCTTCTTTTCATTTACCCTATTTTATATTTCTTCTCTCTCTTATACCTACTTTCCGTTTCACTTCCATTATTTTATATTCTTCCTCTCCCTTAAGCCTACTTCTCCCTTTCATTTACCCTATTTTTATATTTCTTCTCCCTCTTAGACCTACTTTTCCTTTCATTTAAATTATTTTATATTCTTCCTCTCCCTTAGACCTACTTCTCCCTTTCATTTACCCTATTTTGTATTTCTTCTCTCTCTTAGACCGACCTACTTTCCGTTTCACTTCCATTATTTTATATTCTTCCTCTCCCTTAGGCCTACTTCTCCCTTTCATTTACCCTATTTTTATATTTCTTCTCTCTCTTAGACCTAATTTCCCATTCATTTCCATTATTTTATATTCTTCCTCTCCCTTAGGCCTACTTCTCCCTTTCATGTACCCCATTTTATATTTCTTCTCTCTCTTAGACCTACTTTTCCTTTCATTTCCAATTATTTTATATTCTTCCTCTCCCTTAGGCCTACTTCTCCCTTTCATTTACCCCATTTTATATTTCTTCTCTCTCTTAGACCTACTTTTCCTTTCATTTCCATTATGTTATATTCTTCCTCTCCCTTAGGCCTACTTCTCCCTTTCATTTACCCTATTTTTATATTTCTTCTCTCTCTTAGACCTAATTTCCCATTCATTTCCATTATTTTATATTCTTCCTCTCCCTTAGGCCTACTTCTCCCTTTCATTTACCCCATTTTATATTTCTTTTCTCTCTTAGACCTACTTTTCCTTTCATTTCCATTATTTTATATTCTTCCTCTCCCTTAGGCCTACTTCTACTTTCATTTACCCTATTTTATATTTCTTCTCTCTCTTAGACCTACTTCCGTTTCACTTCCATTATTTTATATTCTTCCTCTCCCTTAGGCCTACTTGTCCCTTTCATTTACCCTATTTTTATATTTCTTCTCTCTCTTAGACCTACTTTTCCTTTCATTTCCATTATTTTATATTCTTCCTCTCCCTTAGGCCTACTTCTCCCTTTCATTTACCCTATTTTATATTTCTTCTCTCTCTTAGACCTACTTTCCCTTTCACTTCCATTATTTTATATTCTTCCTCTCCCTTAGACCTACTTCTCCCTTTCATTTACCCTATTTTGTATTTCTTCTCTCTCTTAGACCTACTTTCCGTTTCACTTCCATTATTTTATATCCTTCCTCTCCCTTAGGCCTACTTCTCCCTTTCATTTACCCTATTTTTATATTTCTTCTCTCTCTTAGACCTAATTTCCCATTCATTTCCATTATTTTATATTCTTCCTCTCCCTTAGGCCTACTTCTCCCTTTCATTTACCCTATTTTTATATTTCTTCTCTCTCTTAAACCTAATTTCCCATTCATTTCCATTGTTTTATATTCTTCCTCTCCCTTAGGCCTACTTTTCCCTTTCATTTAACCCATTTTATATTTCTTCTCTCTCTTAGACCTACTTTTCCTTTCATTTCCATTATTTTATATTCTTTCTTTCCCTTAGACCTACTTCTCCCTTTCATTTTCCCTATTTTATATTTCTTCTCTCTCTTAGACCTACTTTTCCTTTCATTTCCATTATTTTATATTCTTCCTCTCCCTTAGGCCTGCATCTCCCTTTCATTTACCCTATTTTATATTTCTTCTCACTCTTAGACCTACTTTTCCTTTCATTTCCATTATTTTATATTCTTCCTCTCCCTTAGGCCTACTTCTCCCTTTCATTTACCCTATTTTATATTTCTTCTCTCTCTTAGACCTACTTTTCCTTTCACTTTTCATTATTTTATATTCTTCCTCTCCCTTAGGCCTACTTCTCCCTTTCATTTATCCTATTTTATATTTCTTCTCTCTCTTAGACCTACTTTCCCTTTCTTTTATTTTATATTCTTCCTCTCCCTTAGGCCTACTTCTCCCTTTCATTTACCCTATTTTATATTTCTTCTCTCTCTTAGACCTACTTTTCCTTTCATTTCCATTATTTTATATTCTTCCTCTCCCTTAGGCCTGCATCTCCCTTTCATTTACCTTATTTTATATTTCTTCTCACTCTTAGACCTACTTTTCCTTTCATTTCCATTATTTTATATTCTTCCTCTCCCTTAGGCCTACTTCTCCCTTTCATTTACCCTATTTTATATTTCTTCTCTCTCTTAGACCTACTTTCCCCTTTCACTTTTCATTATTTTATATTCTTCCTCTCCCTTAGGCCTACTTCTCCCTTTCATTTACCCTATTTTATATTTCTTCTCTCTCTTAGACCTACTTTGCCTTTCACTTTCTTTTATTTTATATTCTTCCTCTCCCTTAGGTCTACGTCTCCCTTTCATTTACCCTATTTTATATTTCTTCTCTCTCTTAGACCTAATATCCCTTTCATTTCCCTTCTTTAATATTCTTCCTCGCCCTCAGGCCTACTTCCTCGTTTCATTTCCCTATTTTATTTTCCTTCACTCTCTTAAGCCTACATCCCTTTTTCATTTTTTTTCCTATTTTATTCCTCTCCTTACTTTTTCCTTTTCTTTTCTCATATATCCTTTTTCTTTCTTCCCTTTCGTCTTACCTTCTCATTTTCCTTGTTTTCTTTTCATTTAACCTCTTTTCTTTTGCTTTTTCATTTCTGCCATCTCCGTCTTTTCTTTTTACATTTCTCTCCTTCCCTTTTCCATTTTTACCTTTTCTTTTCCTTTCTATTTACCCCATTTACTTTTCCTATTTCCCTTTCCTTTCCCATTTTTATTTTACCCATTCCCTATCCTTTTCTTTCTTTTCTTTTCCCTTTCCATTCCTCCAATTTTTCCTCTTTTCATTTCCATTTTCTTTTTTTTTGTTTCTTTTTCCCTTTTCATTTGTCCTCTTTTTTTCACCATCTCTGTATCGTACCCTTTTCATTACTTTTATTTCTATTTTCTTTCTCTTTTTATCTTTATTCCCGTTATCTTTTTCCTATATGACTTTTCTTTTTTTCTCTTTTTATCGTTCATTTTGTTTCTCCTATTTCCTTTTTCTTTTTTCTCTTTTTTCGTTTTCCCCTCTCCTTTTTCCGTATCATTCCTCTTTCTTCCTTTTTTATTTTTGCCTTGCCATTTCCTTCCCTGTCGAGTTTCTATTTTCTCTTTCCCTCTTTTCTTTCTTTCATTCGTTTTTTATTTTATATTTCATTTTCTTGTTTTCATTATAAGCTAAAAATGTTATTAATTCCCTTTATTCTTTTTCCTTTCTTGTTTATTTCAGATTTTATAATTTTTTTTTTCTAATTTTTTTTTTCCTTTTTTGCGTTTGTTTTTCATTCTTCCTCACTAACAGATCTGCAGCTATAAATAGATTCACACAATAGTCGCCGTGAGATATCTACGTGTTTTGACATATCGAACAAACAAATCAGTCTCATGACACAAATTATGTAGGAGTTTCATTTCCGTATTTGATAGAGAGGCTTTTATGTTAATGTAGTACCTGCAGGATATGGTGCAAACCCCCAAGGCATCGACCTTCTTGAAGGTGGACCTCTCGCTTTGAATGCGCTGCAAGGTCAGTTCGAGCCAATCAAACCATTAAGCAAATTGATCTGAATTCGCAATAAATTGTCTTTCAAGCGCCAGCGATTCAAGTGCAGAAGTCGATGTGCGCGAACGGAATTCTGCCGGCGACAACAGACAGCGAAGTTGTTACTACAAATTTGAAGAAATTTAAACATTCAGACTGCAAATTCTTTCAAGAATTGACAAGTGTTACGTAATAGTGTGTCTGTGTGTTTATGTATGTATGCATGTATGTATGTATGTATGTATGTATGTATGTATGTATGTATGTATGTATGTATGTATGCATGTATGTATGTATGTATGCATGCAGTGACCAAAGAGAAATCATTAGTTAAAATTAATAGGTTTAATATAAATGTCATAATTCTAACGTCTCAATATCGAAAAAAATCCATGCATAAATTCAAAATATAATTTATTATTTATTCATTTATTTATTTATTATTAATATTTGTGTGCTGAACAACAGCCAGAGGCTAATTATAGTTCAGCACAATACACAAACAGAAGATACAAAGGTGCAAAACAAAATAAATAATATCTTAAATAACAAAAACATACATAAATAAAATTGAGAACAAGAACAGTAAAAACTAATAATCAAAACGAAACTAAACCTTAAAAGGATCTAAATTGTGCCCATGCAAATTGGCATATTTTATGCATCTACAGACTGGAGAAAGTGATTTTGAATTTCTGTTATAAAATTTTTTTTTGAAATCTTAAACCTTTTGTAGGAATACGAAGGCCGATATTGTTTATGATAGACTCACAATCAATATCACCCTTGATAACTTTGCAAACAAATTGATAATCAAGATTTAGACGTGTAGCATAAAGGCTACAACAGTTAAAATATTTACAGGTAATCTCATAGTTAAAGTCAGAGGAATTGGGTATATATCGAAAAGCACATAAGGAAATAAATTTTCTCTGAATATTTTCTAATTTAACCGAATCGGTTGAAGTAATGGAATTCCAGACTACAGATGCACATTCAAGTTTAGAGCGAACCAAAGTAAAGTATAGAATTAATAGAAAAAGAATAAGTTATAGACCTTATTAAACCAAGCATTCTTATTGAATGATTATAAATATATTGAACATGATCGTGAAAGTATAATTTAGAATTGAGTAGTACACCAAGATCTTTAATAGAATTTTTCCTAATAATACAGACGTTATTAAGAGAATAATTAAATTTTATGGAAGTAGTTTTTCGAGAGCACGAAATGACAAAAGTTTTTGTTTCATTAATTTTCATTCCATTAATGTCAGACCAAAGTTCAATAGAGTTAATATCATTTTGAAGAGTCTAGCAATCGGCAGAACTATTTATTGAGCAAAAGATTTTGAGATCATCAGCAAATAAAGGTAGTTTGAACTTATTCTTTTACATATGTCATCAATAAATAATAAAAATAATAGAGGACCCAATATAGATCCTTGGGGAACTCCACATAAACAATTAAATGGGTCAGAGAGATAATCACCTAGACGAAAACACAACATTGTCTATTAGTTAAATAGTTTTCAAACCAGCTCACGTAGTTAGAAGAGAGACCAAAGTTTTTTCATTTATTTATCAAAATATTGTGAGGTACATCAAACGCTTTGCTAAAGTCAATATAAATTGAGTCAATTTGACCTTGAGTTTCAACAACAGGCAAAACAAGATTAAGGTAGGATACTAAGTTTGTAGTTGTTGATTTACCTTTAGTAAAACCATGTTGGGCTGAATTAATTTTATTCTTAACATAAAATGAAACATGTTTGTTATTTTTTTTTTTTTTTTAATTTTTAGAAATTATTTAATATTGAAATAGGTCTATAATTGGAAACAACATTTTTTTACCATTCTTAAAAATAGTAACAATAATAATAATAATAATAATAATAATAATAATAATAATAATAATAATAAAAATTATATTGTTACAGTTGATCACAACGTTTGTCTTGTAGGATGTCATTATAGCATGGCACGTGTAACTAACTAAAGTATTCTGAAGTATAGAAATTTACAAACTATAATCCCTTAGCAACACTGTACACACACCCTTACAAAATAAAGCTCCGACAGTGAGAAATGCTGACACCTTTAGGATAAAATACACACTACTTCCTACCTAGGGAACGGATTGACACACCTGACATCTGCAGGATAGATTCCATGTTCACTTAACGCCTTGTGCTCTTGACGAGTCATAAGCGGCCAGCTACAGATATTTTGTCCCCCGCATGCGTGTCAAGACGTGTAACATCCTTGATGAGAGCACGACTTGCATGTGAACGTACGTTGCCAAATTTATACTTGAAGTCTGTGAAAGTTGCGGGAAGTTTAAACTATTCGATTCGGATATTATATATTCCCAGTATGTCAATACGACATTAAATGATAAAAAATAGCCGTCCATTAACGGAAACAAGGTGTTCACATGCTCTTGTGCACTTATTGACGCACCGCTACTGTATGTATGTATGTATGTATGTATGTATGTATGTATGTATGTATGTATGTAGTCGCCCTCGGTAGCGTAGTTGGTATGGCGCTGGCCTTCTATGCTCGAGGTTGCGGGTTCGTTCCCGGTCAAGGTCGATGGTATTTAAGTGTTTAAATGCGACAGGCAGATTTATTGGCATGTAAAAGAACTCCTGTGGGACAAAAATCCGGCATACCAGCGACGCTGATATAACCTCTGCAGTTGCGAGCGTCGTTAAATAAACCATAGTTAAAAAAATGTATATATGTATGTATTTAGTCGCTCTCGGTAGCGTAGTTGGATAGCGCTGGCCTTCTATGCTCGAGGGTGCGGGTTCGTTCCCGGCCGAGGTCGATGGCATTTAAGTGTTTAAATGCGACAGTAGATTTACTGGCATGTAAAAGAACTCCTGTGGGACAAAAATCCGGCACACCGGCAACGCTGATATAACCTTTGCAGTTGCGAGCGTCGTTAAATAAACCATAATTAAAAAAAATGTGTGTATGTTTGTATTGTATTGTATGTGTGTACGTATGTATATATCATAAAACATAAACATGATATTCATTCATGCATTAGTCCTCGTGCCTGAATAATGGATATGTATGCAAGTGTGTATGTCTATATATACAGTGTACAGTCTTGTGGAATTTTTAATGCAAACACGTAATGAAGTGCACCAACAAAATTTTTAGATTTATAGGCACTTGGGTATTCATACGGTGTCCTTGGCCTTTGGATTGTAAGAGTTTCTTCTCCCATCTATTAATTTTGAACGCCGATGTTAGTCATGTGATAGGCAAGTGATGTAAAGCAAGTTCGATGAACATCTAAAAAATAGTAACAAACACTGACGATTTATTAAAAATGTGAGTTGATGTTTATAATATTCACATCGAGTTTCGCGTTCTTCTCTTCGCGCAAGAGTGTAGCGCTGAAAACATGGCATTGAACTTAATAGAAAGCTCTTGCTTTTTCCCAATGCCAGTGACTTCATCGACATTTGTCAAAGCCTGACAGTTCATACACACTGACGGCGTGAAATCTTACATCAGCTGAAATGAATTTGCATACAGAAATCGTGAATCTCCCTCACCTTCTCATTTCTCTCGCAGTAAGAAGACACAGAGGCACGTGTCACTCTATCTTTGAGTACACAGAACAGCGATGGCGTAATGCAGACTGTTTTAATTATAAATTAAGTCAGAGGCAGAGAGTGCAAATCATCTCTTGCTCCCAGGTGATAGCGGAGGTGAACAACCTTGCAGGTAATGCAACGTGAACTTACGTAACTCTTTACTGTCTATGTTTTTGTGCATTTGAAATGGAGATGTGTCTTCAGTGGAGAGAACATGCATGTCAAACATTGGCACGACTAAATATTAGTTAGGTGCGTCATGCAAGTTAAAAATAAGCGTATTAAACTTTGAAAAGAATAATTTTTAAATATTATAACGGTGTCTTGTTAGTCACTTCTGTCTCGTATAAAGAACTCATTATTTGAAATAAAGTATTGAATTTTTCATATAATATGAGAGCTTATAAATACACTAAAGAAATCTGAAAGTAAACACAGTAATTAATATGTAAAATTTAGGACAACATACTTGTTCTTGCTATTGCCATATGCATAACATCTGTTTATTAATTCAAATAATTTCACGTCTTCATACAGTTCCATTCAAAACTTTTCACGATTTGATGCAATTCAATTATCGATCAACATACAAAGTGTCACAGTTCTGCATTATAGGCTATATCATAAAATATATTGAATATGACCCCCTTCCAATTTCCAAACATGTCTGGAAGAGGAACTTCTTGCTATGTACAACGCGGTGATTTCACGACACTTCCTCGATCCGTGTTCGTAGATTTTGCAGGTCACAATTCTTCACTTTGTATACCTTTTCGTTATGATAACCCCAGGAAGCAAAGTTAATTCGATTTAAGTCAGGAGACCTGGGAGCCCATTCTCCAGGTCCTCTGAGGCCTATCCACCAATCGGAAAAGTTGTCGTCGAACCAGTTCCACACAGGTGTGACATTGGTGGAGCATCATCTCGCATAAACTAATGTGGTTTTTGCCTAGCACATACACTTCCGGCATAAGTTGATCTCCCAACATTATGGGATACATTTCTCCATTCACATTTCCGTGAAAGGCAAATCATTGACCGATCCCGTTGTCTTGAACTTATCCAGTAGTGGAGAGAGACTACTTTGACGCGCACTTCTGCCTGAATGACGTCTGTTAAATTCGGCTGCCACCAATCTCTGTGACCAATCCTCACGTCTGCACAGAAACTTTATTTCAGCATGATTCGCAAATAAATGAGTAAATAAATAAATAAATAAATAAATAAATAATAATATAAATAAAATAAATAAATAAATAGATAAATAAGTAACCAAATAAATAAATAAGTAAATAAATGAATGAATAACTAAATAAATAAATAAATGAATAAATAAGTAAATAAATAAACTAATAAATAAATAAATAGTAAATAAATAAATAGGTAAATAAATTATTAAATAAATAAATACGTAAATAAATTAATTAATAATGAACAAATCAATGAATGAACGAATAAATAAATAAAATCAATTAACTAATTAATTAACTGAAATAAATAAAATAACAGGTTTTGTAATATCTCTATGATGCGAGTCGATCTGGTTGGCAAGTTGGTATAGCGCTGGCCTTTTATGCCCAAGGTTGCGGGTTCGATCCCGGGCCAGGTCGACGGCATTTAAGTGTGCTTAAATGCGACAGGCTCATGTCAGTAGATTTACTGGCATGTAAAAGAACTCCTGCGGGACAAAATTCCGGCACATCCGGCGACGCTGATATAACCTCTGCAGTTGCGAGCGTCGTTAAATAAAACATAACATAACATTTCTATGATGCGGAACTTGTCGAACACCTTGTATATGGAATGTATTCTACTACAGTACATTACAATTCAACTTAATAATAAAAATATGAAAAAAATTGTCTCCCACAAAAGCGTCTTCTACACTTATACTTTATTACTACGTATCTATTAGTTTTTTTTTTATCTAATGGCAGGTATATACTTGAATTCGCGTTCTTCATCCAAGCATCTCCATCTAGGAGTGACCCGCCATAATTGTAAATATTTTTGCCGCCGTAACGTTGCCCTCGGTGCATGATGGGAAGTGATCTACATACGTAGAATGTCACGATGATTAAATGGATGAATATTGCCTCTGTATACAGCATGTCGGATACAACTCTTTATTATGTGAAAAGCTGAAAATATTATGTTTCTGTAAAAATAATGAAGTCGATATTTCTGTAACTTTACAATAATTATATAGGCCTACTTTCTAAGACTGGCGAGGGAGTGTTATGTTGCAAAACTTAAATTAGTTATTGTTAAGTCTAATTATGAAATAGTGATTATCGGTATAATGAAATTTAAAAGAAAATGAAACTATGAAATGTTCAGCTTGGCAATACAAAAATATGTAAGAACTTCAAATGCAGGGTTTTGTTAGAATTTTTACTTTGTTCATGAAGATTTTTACATGAGAAGAAACCTCAGCTTATCAGAAGACATTATTCGTATAAATTGCCACTGACAGTCGGTAAATAAAAGGCTAATAGTCCTTTTATAAAGACGATAAATCTCCTTTCCTCTCCTAGAAATACAAGCCTGATTCGCTGAGTTTGCATCTAGTACGCTACCACTTGGAAAATAGCGAATCACAAACTTTCTCCACATTCTGTATTTTGAGAAATTAAAAAAGAAGTATTCTCGGAGGCGCTGGAGTTAAACCCCACATTTGATTTGAAGCACGGTCGCCCCCTCCTAGGCGGCCATATCAGCAAGTACTCCCATTTCATCTACTCCACAAAACAAGTGGAGAGAAAGACTCATCCTGAGTAAATATACTCAGCGATTCTGGCAAGCTTTCAAGCCCTGCCGGGAGAGCTCGACTCTGAAAGAACCGTGAAACTGTTCAAGTGCTTTATAGTTCACGCAGCCAAATAAAAAAAAAATATTATGCCACTATAAATGTAGAGTGCGTACACATGTTTTCATATTAAAACGACCGTTTTTTATAACTCGCTTCCCAACGAGAATATTTAGTCATTTGTTCCAGCCCTTTCTTGTATGCGTGTGAATTCATGAAATGACTCCCGGTTTCCAGGATCGTGGAACAAAAAAAAAAAAGAGAAATGAGAATACGTATGTTGCTATTTAAATTATTTTATGCCTTTCACGCTTCCAACCTGTTGATACGTACTTGGGTTAAGATGAACACGCAAATTTACAAAAATAAGCCATTCCTCTTCTTTAAATCCTTAGCCGAACGATTAGAAACCCGGCTTTTCATGACTAAACACTGGTTCAAATCCTCATTAATGCCCGGTTTCTGGAAAGACAGTTACCTGTACAGAGTTATCTATGATTTAGCATGCTTATATGTTTAAAATGAGTTTCCGAAACAACAGTTATCGTAATCTTTATAGTTATCTGTGCTTCAACTGGTAACTATACCTCGGCCTTACCTGGCTGTTAGTACTGATTCGAACAAATACTGACATGAGGCGCTACTGCATTACAGTTTCGTAAACTATAATAATACAGACTGCAGTAAATTAATTCACTATATTATCAGTATAGTTTTAAAACTTTGGCGATTTATTCACATAACTTACGGTAAATGTTTTACTTTCTATGACATATTACGATAATAATGTGTGTTTGTAAAGGCAATTTCGAACATCTCTCGTTTAATTTTCGTCATCAACTTAAGATTGTATGTCGTCAGTCAAGGAATATTTTATTTTTGGGTTTTCTACGAATGCCAATGGCATTTCGGGCTCTGAAAAGATTCATTTGAATACGTGAAAGCATTCATGTGGACGAATGTAAAATATTTTAATATGTTTATCAATATGGCTGCCATAGCCACCGCAGCTGAAAACGGTTGCAATTTTGAAGCAGAAGTTACATCTAGCTCTCTCTCCACTAGTATTATTTACCTCGATAATCACGCCAAATACCAAAAATTATTGTTTTTTTAATCATATTACGATTGAGTTGGAAGTGTTCATGTACAGTAACGTTTATCACACGGTTCTTCAATTTAAAAGTCTTGCACCTACTAGTGCAGAGCTCACTGTGTACCTATCAGCCATAAGTAACTGAGAGTTAACTGACGTGTACCAGAAACCGGCCAGAAGTGTGGTGGAAATACTGGTCGAAATACAAGGTGTCCCATAAGTCTGGAACCGTAGGCGAATTACTGAAAATGTTTTTTCTTTGTCCACAGGACAACTGTTAAGTAAAGAGGAATGTATTCGACTGTTTCTGCCTGTTGACGGCCGTAGTCACAGGCAGATTGCCCATGAATTTAATGCCACACCGGACCGTAAGGCAGTCGGCACCTTGTTCCTTTGATGCATCGAACCAGTTGGGGTTGTTTGGTGAATCGCTTGTTTTGCTTATTCACTTCTCCGTTTGCATCGTTATTCTTTTCGTTTATTTTATTATACTTTGTTTGGTCATTTTGGTTTGATTGAATATCTTTAATGTTTATAGGTTTTGTTTTTTTTTTATTTCTTTAAATATTATCCTTATTTTTAACTGAAACCAAAAAGAGGTATATTACTGTTAATAATAAAATTGAATCAAATATTCCAGTTAAGGAAATGTATAGAACAAGTAAAAGCTGCTAACGTATTACTTTAGCGGTTAGAAATTGGCTTCGTCGGTACAAAGAACAGTGGTAAAAAAATCGCCATCCCTCTCACATTATTGCACTGTCCATTCACAAAATTCCTGTCTCCGATCTGGAACATCCTCTGTTAATATCTATAGCAGTTGCAGTTGTGTGGGTGCCATTTGTTGGTGTGCAATACGCGCTGGAAGCTGCTTTTCGAGATGTCCGTCTCTGTGGACATTCTGTGGATCGACTTGTTAGGGCTTTTCGAAAACGATGTCACGTTGTCTGCTCATCAGATACTGTCTTCGGTGATCTACTACGCGGTTTGTCTGTGATGGAATCGGTTTCAATTAATTTTTAACGACTTGGCGATTGTTCTGAGTATAAAGCAGCCGCGGCGAAAATGCGACTCACGAGCACATTGTGGCTCGCAAGGATAGCTGTGCATTTCTACCTCCCACAACTCCCACCCTCTCACTCACTGGAGTCAAACTCCGTTCTATTTGTATTTTTCTCTGATCTGCGGGTGACGTATCGTCGCAATGTCTCTCTCCAATAGCCTACATGTACTGTACATCTACAAAAACGAAAGTTTCAAGTAGGATGAGAGGACGCATTTTTTTTTTGCTGCCAATGTGGTGAGAATACTCCAGTATTTTCCATGTTTACAGTTTCTTCCAAATATTGCTCCTCATAAATTACATAATTACATTGAGATGCTGAACATTCTTAAACAAGAATTTTGTGGAACACAGATTTCATGATTTAAGAAATTTAGAGCATGACATATCTCTGTACATCGACCCTTTTTCAGCAGATGTACGAATGATGCGGTTAGATCTTCAATTTGAACTCATAGATTTACATTGTGATGTTGCAATGAAAGCTAGATGTACGGATTTGACAGATGTTGAACTTTTCAAATCTTTGTCAAAAAATAAGTATCCGAAGCTTCGTTCTTTCGCTTGCTCTGTTGAAGCCATGTTCGCTACAACTAACCGTCTGTGAAAAATTATTTTCAATAATGAAAATAGTGAAAACCAAATGTAGATCACGACTGACAGACAAACATCTTCGTGATCAACTACGTCTAGCAGTAAATGACTTAATTCCTGATTTTGAAACTCTGTCGCAGAGACATTCTGAAGGCACTTAATTTCAGGTCGTGATAATGTGGCCTGTTTTCTTGTACATTTCTCTTTTCGTTGTACGTACGAAACATTAGTTTGTAGCCTTGTACTGTATAAAATTATATTTAAATGCTGGACGTAAGGAAAATGAAAATCCGTTACTGAGTCAGACAATTGCTTCATTTCCCCTTCGGGTGTCCGCCCCCCCTCCACAGGTGCTATGCACGTTGCAGGTTACACAGTGGCTCGGCGCACGAACTCTTCTTCGCTGGTATAAAGCATTAAATTCATGGGAAACCTCCCTATGACTACAGCCGCCAACACGCAGAATCAGTTGAATACGTTCCTCTACTTAAAGACATCATTCAGTTGTTCTGTGGACAAGAAAAAAACATTTTCAGTAATTCAAGTGTTGTTCCAGAATTATGGGACACTCTGTACAATACAGCAGGAAATCCCCTCTCTAATGTACAGTTTTCTTTGTAATCGATTAAAGTTCTATATATTTACAAGATTAAAACCAGTGGTCGTCAGCACTCGCTGAAATGTGCAACGGGTACGCGGTGCCGTCCCATGTGCACCGTCGTGCAGCAGGGAGAGATAGAGAGCATACCCGCTAGCAGCTACGCAGTGCACCGAGGATAAGAGATGCAAGCCCCAGCGTGCTCTGTGCTGACGACCCCTGATTTAAACCATCTATATCCTGAATATAATTTTTTTTGTAACTTATACAGGGACATCATTTTATTTTTACTAACATTTTTAACATTAACCTGGCTATACTCGGAAACACTGTTATCCCCCTTCCTTTACAGGAGTTTGAAATATGTAAACAAATCATTTTACTAGCTATAGGAGGAGAGAAAAGTAGTGTATCCATTTATGTTACAGGGAAATATAGTATTACGTTTTTCAGTTTGGTCATTACTTTACAGTATTTTATCAAAAAACAGTAGAATAGTAACAATTTTTTTTTCACAAACTCAAGTCTTCAGGCGGTTATATATATATATATATATATATATATATATATATATATATATATATAATGTAATATCTACTTTATTCAGCATATTACTAACCTAATTTATTCCTGAGAATTTTGTGAGCACTTCCGTAAGAAACCCCAATTTCTACAGCTAACTTCTTGACTGACTTATTAGGACCTCGCTGCATCCTTTCTCTAGCATCTTCTACATCATCTTCTGTCATCATTGTTGGCCATCTTACACTTTTCTTCCTTTCTGTACACTCTGTTGCTCTAAATTTATCTACCAGATTAATGACATTTCTATGAAAATATTCTGTAATGATATAATCAGGAAATTGTGAAAAAAAAACTGTTGTTCACATTCGGTTATACTGTAATTCCAATTTCCATCATCGTCCTTCATACCTACAAACAGTAAAACAAAGCTCTTGTTTAAATAATGCCGTTAAGTACCGTACCATATTATAGGGTGCCGTACTTTCGGTAACTCTAATCTTCACTTGTGCTCAGTCCACACAGATAAATTCAGTTATGCTACACACCATACTTGTGTGAAAATAAACTTCAATAATATAAGCTCTTTCTTCTATAGAAAACGCAACATATTTCTGAAACATACTGTACTCTGCACTGTTTATTTCACTGCTAGCAACAGCGGCCGTAAGTTTGTGTGAATGACGTTAGCAAGGACATTAGTGAAAGGGGTGGGAGTCAAGTACATTTAGAAACGCAGGTACAATAAAAATTGAAGTAAAAATAAAGTGATGTCCCTGTACATCTCTTTAGTTAGATTTTAGACAGGTTAATTTTCTCACCTTTCATATTTACGAGAAAAATGCTTCAAAATGCCTGGAGGATTACCTTGTATCTATACTTACAATGTCAGCTGTTGGATTGCATTAGGCTCAATACCTACAGCCAAATGCATTTGTACAGTTTCTGTTCCTGCGACAATAATAAATTACGTCATACTAGTTTCGAAAGGACATACTGTACTCCAACCAGGAGGAAGTCTCAGGGGAATAAGACACAGCGGGGTGATGCTATGAATTAATGTTGCTGTCATAAGGTCACACACGTGGGTACACGCATCTCCATTGGCTAACTCTCAAATCACAAACGATAACACTGATACACACATATTTATACTACCCTAGTTACAAAATAGATCACGGTTAATTTTCTGGTCTTTTAATCCCTCCATGCAGGAAATAACATATGCAGGAGGACGCATGTTTTTTAAACTGACGTTATAATGGTAATATTATCTACTTCGCTCCAATAGATGACGCAATAGTAAGCACATTCCTTCCACGGTTAATCTCCTGATTGGAGAACAGTACTGTACAGGTGTTAAAGATATATTGGGTTGGTGCAAAAGTTGTATCATGGTGGAAGAATAAGTGCTCAACTTAGAGAGATTTTATTGTAATTTCTCGGTAAGGTATTATATACTCACAAAATACTAGTAATATGTAACATACACAAGTACAGAAAAATTCAGACAAAACATAATCACAAAAAACATAAGAATACAACACAAACACAAGAACACATAACATACATCACACTAACATACGAAAACAAAAACACACACAAGATAGCAACCTCATTCAAGAAATTAAATTACAACATCGCATACAGAACAAATAATACTCTACAAAAACATCTTAACACGGAAACAACACAAACAAATACAACCACACAGGTATATACAAACTCAAATGTAACACCTGCAACAACTTCTACATAGGACAGACAGGCAGATCATTTCAAAAACGTTACGAAGAACGCATCACAGCCATAACAAAATTACAAAACACTTCCACATATGCATAACACATCACAAATGCTAACCACACCTACAGAGACATCAACACAGACATGGAAATTCTACACATTCAACCAAAAAGCCAGAAACTAAACACACTAGAACAATACGAAATATACAGATACAAAAACACATCCAAATGAAATTCTGAACATACAACTTAATTTCAGAACACACACACTCTTTGACTCCACATTACACTACACAAACACACCCTCACAGGAAACACAAACAAAAGGCGCCAAGACCAGCAACATCCAGTTCTGTTGATGGCCGATAATAGGCTGAAGCATGTTATCCAGGTATTATAAAATTTAACACAAGAAAGACAAATATACTTTGCTCCAAAACATGATGGCCTTCCCTCACACTCTTCACCACTTAACTGCAAGAACGAGCAAGGGATAAACACTTAACTAAGTTGCCAATTCTTGAAGTCATTGTCGTATTGTATTTCTGCCACATACCTAAGGGTTGAAGAGAAGATGGGAGTTTATGAGGGTTTACCAATTCCAGAAAGAAAGGCCGTCATGTTTTGGAGCAAGGCATAATACGTTTTCCGAGGTGATATAGTGTTAAAAGTTTTGTAATCAATATGTAGAAAAATTCATTCAATGAGGTCAATCTAAGTAAATTTTTGCTATAAACTAATGTAAAAAAATACACAATCGCTAGAAGACAACCCAATAGCCAATCCACTGATCATTGTATTCATGTTTGTGAGACTTTTCTGTGAGGCCAAAAGCGCAGTGTTACGAAGCATCAGTGCAGACTAAGAAGGAGCAGCAGGTGGCAATGATTGTTACGGCTGCAGAGTCTATTAGGCAAATGCCAAGGATATTCGAGTGAGTCATGCTGTGCTGATGTGCAACAATTGCTATGATGCTGATGATTCCGGTTTAAAATGTTAGTAAATTTAGCAATGTTCTGTCAAAGAACTTGTTTGTTTCCGTTATATTCCATATATGTGGTATTTAAACTTGTTTTACTGCTTAAGATTTATTACAAAACAGTATCTGAAGTGTCCTTCCCTTGCATTTCATTCGTCATAAATAACACCTCCTTGCACTTGCATTTCCTTCAGAACTCAACACCGAATCATATTTCAAAGGCAGCGTATCAACGACTTGCATGTTCTATACATATCAACATTGACATTTCCGGCATTCATTAAAAGTTACTTGCCTTCATACCAAAGAATACCATATTTTGTATTACCTCACGACGTTTATCGATCAAAATTTCCTGTACTTTATGTAAGAGTTAAATAGTAAGACAACGGTTTCGTCTCGGACCGTTCGACATGACGGTAAGACCTGCAGCATACTGCGTCGGACATTCTGTCTCGGACAGGACGGTTTTGTCTCGGAGCGTCCGATATGACGGTGATTATACGCATTGCTTCAAGGCTGCGGCATCAGGCATTAGTCCCGGGACATAAGAACGCGTGTAATTACAGTCACACCGAACGGTCCGATACAAAACCATCCTGTCCGAGACAGAATGTCCGATGCAGTACGCTGCCGGCCTAATTACACGCATTGTTGAGGCTGAGCATACTGCATGGGACATTCGTCTCGGTCAACCACGGACAGTAACGGGAGGTCTCGAACAAAATGAAGATGTCACCAGAAGTTTCGTCTGCTAGCGGACACGATAGAGTATTTCTTTGTGCGCATGCGTGAAGTCCGCTGTCTGCTCACTCACTCATCCATCTGGTTTGGTTTATTTCAGTATTCCTACATTGTATTTACGAGTATTTTCCAATTTATTTTGATTATATGTTGAAAACAAATCAGCATAGGAAGTATCTAATAGATAAACTGTGGAAAGAAGTTGTGAAAGAAATTAGTACGATAGATTTATAAAACCAAGAAAATTAATGTTTTTGTTCGAAGAATAAATTGAACAGTTCTACTTATATCATTTTCTTCTTCTAAGCACGTATAATAATAGATTATTGCTATGATTTTGTAGTCGGTTGCCATGACGTCATAATTATTGAGAGCAGCAGTGTATGGGGAAAACCAATTACGTACGTCATCGTAATGTAATTTTCTTCTAGACTGTCCGAGACAGAAGGTGCAATGCATGCGATACGTAATAAAATGCACATATATATATATATATTTTTTTTCCAAATATATCGGATGGTTAATAAGAAATTTAAACCAAACCTGTACCTCGAATCACTTTTTGAAACCAAGGTACAGTTGTTGTGTTCCAGCTTCAATATGCTAACCTTTGAAGAAGTTCCTGTTGTTCTAAACGAGTTCCTCGCAAATCAACAAGCCCTGAAATGCCTCTTTTCATTTACAACAAGACTTTCAGCTTGGTGTCTGTACAATTGTGCTCATGATCAGCATTTCGTGTTCAATGTATTATGTACAGATGCAGGAGCATTCAATGGAAATGATGTTTTGAAATTCCACAACAATCCACTGGAGTAAAAAATATTCCAAAGCTATTATTTAATCAGGACAATACCAACCACAATTCAGTATTAATTTATGAGCTGGAATAACTGGCAATATTGTAATCTGCCCAATTTCATTGAGTAAGGGATTAACTGAAAAATCCCACTGCAAAATTTAAGAAAAGATTTGAATGTGCTTCCGGATGAAATACCTCTTTGAGTAATTCAACGCATCTGGTTTATATGCGATCGTGGTCCGATATATTTCAGCCGAATTAATAATAAATTTTTGGCTAACAGATTCCCAAATGAGTGAACTGATCAACGCGTAACCACTGTACAACCTGAATTAATTTGATTTTTATGTATGGGTCAATCTTAAATTCATTATTTACTTAACATGACAGGAACACTAAGTGCCCTTTATCGCCAATGTTAAATTTACTTATTTAATGACTCATTATCTCAGAAATTTTTAAAGGATAAAGGTACGTTTATAAGCAAACTGGTGTAAATTTATCAAAACAGAGAAATAAAAAGAAGGGAACTTAAATGAAGATTAAAGCAACGAAGAAAATGTGCTTAATTAAAGGAAAAACGAAAGACGAAACGAAATAGTAAATAAAGAAAAAAAATCAATAAGCCATAAAGGAAAGAAAGAAAAGAAAAAAAGAAAAGTATATATAAAGAAAACGAGAAAAGGAAATGAAGGAAAAAGGGGTTAAAGAAGAGAAAGGGAAAAATGGAAAAGAAAAGTTAACAAATAAAAAATAACGAAAATGAAATGAAAACGAGAGAAAAAAGAGAAAAGGATATGAAGAAAAGTAAAGGAAAAATAAAAGGGAAAAGAGAAGAAAGGAAAAGTGAAAAATAAAGGGAGAGAGAAAAGGAAATAAAGAAAAGGAAAGGCGTAATTAAAGAAAACGAGAAACGTAAAGAGAAAAGTGGAGAATGAAAAAGCGAAAATAAAGAAAGGCCAAACAGAAAAGGGAAGAAAAGTGAGGGAAGTAAAGAAGAGAAAATTAGAGAAAGAAAAAGGAAAAAAAAATGAAATAGGTGAAGGAAATAAAGAAAATGAGAAAAGGAAGTAAAGAGATGAAACGAGAAACGTGAAGAAAGAAAAAAGCGAAAGGAAAAAGGGAAAAGATAATAAAGAGAACGATGAAAGAAACGAACAAAAGAGCAAAGGAAAGGAAGAAAAAAAGAAAAGGGAAGAAAGAAAAGAAACAGGAAGGCAAATGGAAGGAAAAAAAAACTAGGAGGAGAGGAAGAAAAATTAAAAGGAAAGGAAAGGAAAGAAAAGTGAAAGGAAAGGAAAGGAAGGAAAAGTGATAGGAAAGGAAGGAAAAGAGAAAGGAAAAGAAGGAAAAGTGAAAAGAAAGGCAGGAAATGTGACAAGAAAGGCAGGAAATTTGAAAGGAAAAGAAGGAAAAGTGAAAGGAAAGGAAGGAAAAAGGAAAGGAAGGAAAAGTGAAAGGAAAGGAAGGAAAAGTGAAAAAAAGGAAGAAAAGTGAAAGGAAAGGAAGGAAAAGTGAAAGGAAAGGAAGGAAAAGTGAAAAGATAGGAAGGAAAAGTGAGAGGAAAAGAAGAAAAGTGAAAAGAAAAGAAGGAAAAGTGAAAGGGAAGGAAGAGTGAAAGGAAAGGATGGAAGAGTGAAAGGAAAGGAAGGAAGAGTGGAAGGAAAGGAAGGAAAAGTGGAAGGAAAGGAAGGAAAAGTGAAAGAAAAGGAAGGAAAAATGAAAGGAAAGGCAGGAAAAGTGAAAGGAAAGGAAGGAAGAATGAAAGGAAAGGATGGAAGAGTGAAAGGAAAGGAAGGAAGAGTGGAAGGAAAGGAAGGAAAAGTGGAAGGGAAGGAAGGAAGAGTGAAAGGAAAGGATGGAAGAGTGAAAGGAAAGGAAGGAAGAGTGGAAGGAAAGGAAAGAAAAGTGGAAGGAAAGGAAGGAAAAGTGAAAGAAAAGGAAGGAAAAATGAAAGGAAAGGAAGGAAGAGTGAAAGGAAAGGATGGAAGAGTGAAAGGAAAGGAAGGAAGAGTGGAAGGAAAGGAAGGAAAAGTGGAAGGGAAGGAAGGAAGAGTGAAAGGAAAGGATGGAAGAGTGAAAGGAAAGGAAGGAAGAGTGGAAGGAAAGGAAGGAAAAGTGGAAGGAAAGGAAGGAAAAGTGAAAGAAAAGGTAGGAAAAATGAAAGGAAAGGCAGGAAACGTGAAAGGAAAGGAAGGAAGAGTGAAAGGAAAGGAAGGAAGAGTGAAAGGAAAGGAAGGAAAAGTGAAAGGATAGGAATAAAATGTGAAAGGGAACGAAAAGAGTAAAAATAAAGGCAAAAGTAAAAGGGAAAAGGGACGAAGGATAAAGAGATAGGTAAAGAACCAAAGGAGAAAATAAGATATAAATCCAGAAAAACGGAAGAGTAACAGAAATAGTCAAATAAACATTATTGTTATTGGAGTTTCTTTATTTTAACAGCATCACAAGTATTTCGGAGACGCTTAGATAATGGTATGGCGACAGTGGAATAATGATTGAGTATTATTATCATCAAGGAAATGAAATTGCTCCAAGGAAACCTACCCCGCAGCCTCTTTGTGAACCGAGCCTCTCAAGATAAAGAGTCCCACTCGTCATATGGCTGAAGACACGACGGAGACTTCTTACCGGAAATCCCATTGTTTACATTGTAATTTGCCTGAAATAGAAGAGCGTGTAGTGAAACTTCCCCGACCGGACAACCGGTAATTTGTGTCTAAAGACTGTGCGAAAGAGCTCCCATGCTAATTAATTCAATTTGTCGGAGTTCACAAGTTATAATGGTTTGGAGTTACACACATTTAAACATGACCTTAAACAAAAGGAGAGGAACAAAAAATAATAAAAACAGAAGAAGAAAGTTGTTTCCATTGAACTTGGGAGCCCTAGCAGAAACAACACGACTCGCGCATCTAGTGACTCGATAATGCACGATTGTCTTCTTCAGTGGCGGCTTGTGACTCATAATTCCAATTATACATTATTCTTAAAGCAAACTCCGAAGAAAAGAAGACAATATACTCAATTCGATACAGCTCAAAAGTTAGGATAACCTGCTCATAAAAACACCGATTTTTTGTTAAACATAAGGTTTATATGAAGTAAATACCAATAATTTAATTTACAGTACGATTATTTAGTCCTGACAGTCGCCGGAGATGTGCGCCTGGATCAGGCGAGTCCATTTAGTTACGCCAAGGGGTGTTTGGGTTATGCTTCGGAGCGATCGGATGTCATGCGTGCGGTACAACGGTATGTTTCCAGTACAATAAAGCTGTACTACATTCCTTTACCGACCGCTCGCCCTTATCTCTACTCCGGAACTCTCCCCACTTCTCCTATTATTTCCCCTCTTTCGCGTCGCTGAGCTGTCAGGACTAAATAATCGGTCTGTACAAAATGAGATTTAAATCAATTTTGCAGTGTTGTGAATGCTATATAGTCTGGAAGACAAGCTATCAAAAATTGAGAGACAATATAGAGATTTTAATTTGATTTTAGTAAATTTATCCTTTGAAGAGGTGGAAAAATTCAAACAACTTGGAGCAACAGTAACAAATACAAATGACACTCGAGAGGAAATTAAACGCAGAATAAATATAGGAAATGCCTGCTAGTATACTGTTAAGAAGCTTTTGTCATCTATTCTGCTTTCAAAAAACTGAAAATTAGAATAGCTATATAAAACAGTTATATTACCGTTTGTTCTGTACGATTGTGAAAATTGGATTCTTACTTTGAGAGCGGTAAGGGAGTTAAGGGTGTTCGAGAATAAGGTGCTTAGGAAAATAATTTGAGGTAAGAGGGATAAAGTTACAGGAAAATGGAGAAAGGTACACAACGCAGAATTGCACGCATTGTATTTTTCACCTAGCATAATTAAAAACATTAAACCTAGATTTTTGACATGGACAGGGCATGTAGTATGTATGGGCAAATCCAGAAATGCGTATAGAGTGTTAGCTGGGAGACGTGAGAGAAAAGACCTTCGGAGAAGCAGAGACATAGATGAGAGGATAATATTAAAATGATTTGAGGGAGATGGGATATGACGATAGGGACTGGATTAATCTTGTTTAGGATAGGGATCGATAGCTGGCTTATGAGAGGGCGGCACTGAGCCTCTGATTCTCTAAATGACATTTGTAAATTAGTAAGTTTTTTAAGATCACAGAAGTTCTTCGCTATTAATTCTCCTCTGTAATGCCAAAGGTCAAGTAATGCATTTAAAAAGCTTCATCTATACCACTGCTAATACAAGTCAAATTAAAACTTTCAACTCTGCCCTTTTTCTTTTATATATACTTAAAAAGATATTATTAAAACAAGATGTTTCAAAGCTTAATTAGCATCATTATAGAGACTTATTTTCTGCAATATGATAACTGCTTCATAATTTCACATACCCACTATAGTCAAATGAATGAAAATGGTGAATATCTAGGTGGATATTTTTTCATTCACTTTATTTTTCAGCCTCAAAAGCTGTTTAGAGACCATGAAATGATCCAATAATAGAACAATAATGGAATAAAAACATCTGACGAAATAGAAGTATTGAGATAAAATGGATTTGATAGCTGTTCTATTCTGTCCGCCACAAATCTCAGAAAATCTGTTTTGCATCTAACGTCGATTCTCTTCAGTAATATTTCCTCTGACAACTCCACGTGCAACGATTGGGCTTCCTTTGAGACAGAGACAGACAGAAGTGTAGTTTAAATGCATGTATGAAGATTTCTAGACAGCTTTACATCATTTTTATAGACCCGAGGACCTTTCTAACACGAATGACGGTCATGACTCACGACACTTGGAACAAGCGTAATTAATCCAGGACTAAACGCTTATGTCAGAGAAATATTGTCGTCAGTTTCCTTTTATGAAATAGCTTCAAATGTATATTCCAGTCTGTACCACAAACTACAAAGCGTTTTCTCTCGGTATTTCTCCAAGAAACATATGAACTCACCAGCAAGCAATGGGGTACGTCATCCTTTGTCTGCATTCAGTGACGTTATGGTAGAAACACTCACCTGAAAGCAAAGGAAAGCGTGTTAAACTTCACAGCTCCTACAAACATGACGAGATTAGTAATACTGAAAAGCATAAGCAAGTCTACAGGGTTGTCCAAATCATAATCAACCAAAGACACATTTCTGGAAATGATAATGAATTGATAATGAACAATATAACACGCATATATTTTATATTCATTCCATATCTACACAAAATATGTATGAAATTTGTCGTTAAGTATCTTGTTATTGAAAAGACAAATGAAAAATATAACATTTGAGCCGTTCAGAGCAGAAGTGGTGTAAGTCAAAAATGGGTAATGAGGGTTAAAGTAAATATTCTGTAAAATACAGCGCGAAGTAGCAATTAATATTCAATTTATTTAAACTATTAGTAGTCAGTGGATAATTGCTACTTTGCGCTGTATTTTACAGAATTTTTCCTTTAAACTTCAATACTCAATTTTGACTTACACCATTTCTGCTCTGAATGGCTCATTCAACGCTAAAAATGTGAGATTAAGGTCTTGCGTTATGTCCATCATCCTTCACGTCATGATACTATGTGGCTGTCTAGTGTGAAAGGTTAGCATTGTTCGAAAAGAAAACCATGTCAAAGTCTTCACAAAGAGAAGTAAATGTGAACATGAAAGAAAGAAGTGAATACAAAATAAGAAGAGGAAAAGAAAGTAAATACAAAACAATATAAGGAAAGAAAGAACAAGCAAATAGGCATATAACAAAATAACCCAGAAAAAAACGAATAAGAAAAAGTAAAAAAAAAAGGAGGAAAAGTAAAGAGATGAAACGAGATTTTGGGAAATTCCTATGATTGCATGAAAAATCTATAGGGTAAAGGTTGGTAATATTGTGATACGAGCAATATTGTGATAGTTTTTCTTTTAGACTTTATTACAATTTTACTGAGCGAGAGAAGAACCGATTTTGTGCAGAAAGTGTCCACGAACATTCTCTTAATACGTTGACGCAAAAAAACCGATCTTTTTCTCGCTCAATAAAATTGTAATAAATTCTCAAAAAAAAACTATCGCAATATTACTCATATCACAATTGACCAACCTTTACCCTGCAGGAATTAGAGTAATAGAATGATATAAGCTATGCACAACAGTCAATCCTCCAATAATAATAATAATAATAATAATAATAATAATAATAATAATAATAATAATAATAATAATAATAATAACAACAACAGTGATATAATGATCCCACGGTCAGATTTGAAATCAACTCTCAGGTCGACTGTAAGAAAAAGACAATCTACGACAGTCCCTTTTTCATCGACTCGAACAAAAAAATTTCAAAATCTGGCGTTATATCTGATACAGCCACACGTAGATCTACTTGTGCCAAAATGTTCTTGTCCAATATACGTATCCTGTATTTTGATTTCACATTTTTTTTGGGGGGGGGGTTATTTTACGACGCTGTATCCTGTATCAATATTTCAGGTTATTTAGAGTTTGAATGAAATGAAGGTGATAATGCTGGTGAAATGAGTCCGGGGTCCAACACCGAAAGTTACGCAGCATTTGTTATATTGGGTTGAGGAAAAACCCCGGAAAAAATCTCAACCAGGTAACTTGTCCCGACCTGGATTCGAACCCGGGCCACCTGGTTTCGCGGTCAGACGTGCTAACTGTTAGTCCACAGGTGTGGATCACAATGTTTCTCTGTGAAAAAAAAATTGCTCACACGTATAGACTGATGCGTATATAGATTCTATAGCGCAAGAGAAATAATCCATATTCTACATCAGTTAACTAGCTATATAACATTATAAATATTATAAATATTATATAGTTAATATAATATTAAGAGGAATAATAATAATAATAATAACAAAATAGGGAATTAAATATGATATGAAAATGAATAAAGAAAAAACTAAAATTATGGCCTTCTGCGGAAAATACCCTATGCCTAGCAAAATATGTTTAGATTCAAAAATATTAGAAAGAGTAAATTATTTTACATATCTCGCTGGGAATAATTAACAACATTATGAAACCTTCCCTAGTACAAAGGCATACTAGAATGGCAGTGAGGCATGGACATTGAGGAAGAAAGACGAAAGCAGAATAACGGCTAATAAAATGAAATTTATGGGATATACGAGATGGGATCACAAACGCAATGAAGATGTAACGGAAGAATTTACAACTAGAACCTATAATTAATCACGTAAAACATTATCGGAACAACTGGATAAATCATCTCCATGACATGCGTAGAGATAGAATCTCAAACGAGAAGAGATCTCTCGGTCGTCCAAAGAAGCGCTGGATTGAAAATTCAACTGAGAGATCGTAACAGGCCATATGGCCTAATACTTGAAGGGAAGAAGAAGATATTAATAATAATAATAATAACAACAAAATAGGGAATTAAATATGATATGAAAATGAACAAAGAAAAAACTAAAATTATGGCCTTCTGCGGAAAATACCCTGTGCCTAGCAAAATATGTTTAGATTCAAAAATATTAGAAAGAGTAAATTATTTTACATATCTCGCTGGGAATAATTAACAACATTATGAAACCTTCCCTAGTACAAAGGCATACTAGAATGGCAGTGAGGCATGGACATTGAGGAAGAAAGACGAAAGCAGAATAACGGCTAATAAAATGAAATTTATGGGATATACGAAATGGGATCACAAACGCAATGAAGATGTAACGGAAGAATTTACAACTGGAACCTGTAACTAATTACGTAAAACATTATCGGAACAACTGGATAAATCATCTCCATGACACGCGTAGAGATAGAATCTCAAACGGGAAGAGATCTCTCGGTCGTCCAAAGAAGCTCTGGATTGAAAATTCAACTGAGAGATCGTAACAGGCCATATGGCCTAATACTTGAAGGGAAGAAGAAGATATTAATAATAATAATAATAATAATAATAATAATGACGATTTCTTTTGAGGACTAGCATTTGTCAGCAAATTGACTGCTATTATCTCCATCGACTTTGTTACAGCCTGGTTAAAACCCAGTGGCTTTCTTCTGTACACACGTTCAGGTATTACGTTAGCAGAGACTAGCAGCCTATGACATGCCGCTACTGTCGAAACTCATAAAATGTGCGAATTCTACCAATAAAGAATGGAGTCTCAGTTAAACGAGTATTCTTGTAAGAGGTGGTTCGTTGAGAGATTTTCATTGCTGCTAATGTGACGATTTCCTCCAGATGACCCTGGGAAGAACTGGAAACACGCAGTACTTAAAACTTTTATACCAATATTATCATACAAATGATCCTCTGTGAAACATTATATTACTAATCGTAAACAGCTGTGAAGAATTCAGCTCAACAAATCACTACAGAGCACGAATCAAGAGTAGTATCAGAGAACTGTTTTATACACTTTTGCCGTAGTCATCATGGTTATAGTTTTCATCCTCCAGAAGTAAATATTTTAGGTCCATTCCGTGCACAAAGAGTGCAAATAACCTTGTCATTCTTTTTTTTATTATCCAATTTAATAAACCCTATTTCACCCTGAGGTATATTAGGGTTATAGTTGGCATAAAAATACATATTTCATAACCAAAAAAACTGTAGTAAAATTATAATATCAAATTGTGGTCACAGCTACAATTCACATGAATTATGTAGAAGAATGCACCTTAATGAAAGAATGGATCCTGTTAAAGATTAATGAGATGTTTGAGGAATAATCAATGCAAAAGATATATAAGAATGTTTAACCGTTTCAGAGTAAATACACGACCTTAAAAATATAATCAATAATACATTAATATAACAAAGTATGACTTTTACTTTCAAATTAATACTTAATTCATGAACAATGGAACAGTTAAGAGTAATAAAAGGATATTACAAGCAATGATTTACGGTTACTAGTTAAATACGTGATTAGGAACAAGTCATTCTTTTCGAGAACTTCCAAGATTTGTGTTACAGACGAGTTTATAGTCCATGGATTTTATTACTGGTCCAACCACTGGGATCCGAAATTTTCGTTACCCGGTGATTTCGTCACATAGCTATTACATTTCATCACTACAACATTTTGTCACCGATTCAGTTAATGCTGAAAATGTTGGTTCCATCTCTTCTGCAGTGGGCTATAACATGCAGTAAACCTCCACAGGGAAAATGTCTGAATTCTACAATGATCGGAATTTTGTCGATGAGTATGTTGGGAAAATGGGTGTGACCTGACTAAAACCCGGAACGCTTATGTGACCGGCAGATGGTCTAGCCTAGGCAGTCATCGCAGAACTTCTCGCTCCTCGGGAGTTATAGTCATTAATGTTACCACTTGAGCCACAGAGGAGGAGTTGAATCGAGGTCTCCGGTGTGCAAAGCCGTTGAATTAGTCTTTCCACTAACTGCACTCCCCAGATATTGCCTGTGAGTTGATTCAATGTTGTGTTCGCAGTTCCCCGTTCGAAGCGATCCAGTACACGGTTAATTAGTGTCTGTGTTCATGGCATCGTTGCCAGCATTCCACCGCGGGGCTATAACTAAATACATTACATAAAACCAACAACCGTCCCGATAATGTAAACACTGTGGCTCTCAGAACAGACAAAAAAATTTAATAATAATGAAATGTAAACATGCAATATTGTCTGCGCGACGATATAAATGCTAATAAAGTAAAATTGTTGAGTCACCATACTCGTAAACTTTCGGCAGCCTCCTGGGTGATGTTGGTAGTTTAATAGTTAAACACCCCAACTACGCGAACAGAAAATGCCGCATTAAAAGCTTTCGGTTTCCCCATTCTACAATAATAGATAATACACAGCGTTCACATAAAATTATTCCACTTCCAGTTTTACACGAAGAGACTAATTTTGAGTTCAGTTCATGTATAGCTGTAGTTTACAAACATCATTAAATAAAACTATAAATAATAAACAAATAATTCATTTTCGATGCACAAAATTTTGTCGCTTATATCAAATATGAGATGAAACGTTAAAACGATATAGCTATTAAAGAGCCTGGACATTATTTTCACGAAACCTTCGGCTTCAATTATTTCACTACTATTGCTACGAGTATGTCAAATTAAATAAATAAATAAATAAATAAATAAATAAATAAATAAATAAGTAGGTAAATAAATAATAAGTAAATAAGTAAATTAGTAAGTAAATAGGTAAATAATAAATAAATAAATAAATAAATAAATAAATAAATAAATAAATAAATACAGGGTGGAAGTGAAATAATCCTTCAGATTGAAAGGAAGGATATGGTACACTTAAAGGAATAGAAACCTATATTACGTTTCGTGATTAAATTTATGGTTAATTAGAAAATTTACGAGTAGTTGGAAGTTTTAGCAGACTGGCAACATCGCCACTAACATTGTCTTCTTTCTTCTCGCAATGCAGATTTAAGAGGTCAGCGAACTGAGGTCTGTCTCTGTACACGAACCTCCCTCTCTTGCTCCGATGTTGCAATCGGCTCGCATCGTTCAGTGGCTTGAAATTAAGGGGTTTTAAATTAAATTTACACGAAAACCGTCCACGCTATTAGGAGTAAAATACGCCAGAGGGATAAATGATACTTTATTAGATTTACTATCGATATGGACAAAAATCACGATCCTACTCGCAATAGTTACCGAATAAGGTGTTAAATATTTGGAAAAAAAAATTCTTCTGAGAAAACTATGAACTTTCCACCAATATGGTATGACACTTTTTTTTGTTATATACAACATGAGCTATTCACTCTGAAAATCTGCAAGGCTATTTCACTTCCACCCTGTATATTAATGAACAAATGTATAAATAAACGGATAATCAAATAAACAAGTAAATAAATAAATAAAGAATCAAATAAACAAAAAAACAAACGAGTAAATAAAAAATAAAAAAATGAATGAATAAATAAGCGAATGAAGGAAGAAACAAACACAAAAACAATTAAATAAACAACAAACTAAATAAACAAATAATAAATAAATAAGTACATAATATATAAAAATACATAAATATAAAAAGAGAATACAATAATATTAACAAGATTTGAGGGCCAAATCAGCAGCAGTTCAGATATATTATTAATATAAGAGGAATATATCTATACTAATAATAAATCTGTAGACGAAATTTTTCTGGTATTTTTCGATTTTCCAAAAATAATTGGTCCTAACAGCTATAATTAACCACCCTGAAACCGAAAATCGTTTTTTTTTATTTTTGTTTGTATGTCTGTCTGTCTGTCTGTCTGTCTATATGTTTGTTACCTTTTCACGCGATAATGGCTGAACGGATTTCGATGAAAATTGGAATATAAATTAAGTTCGTTGTAACTTAGATTTTAGGATATGACATTCAATATACATTATTTAAAAGGGGGTTTATAAGGGGGCTTGAATTAAATAAATCGAAATATCTCGCTTATTATTGATTTTTGTGAAAAATGTTACATAACAAACATTTCTTTGAAAATCATTTCCGATAAGTTTTATCCTTTGAAAAAGTTTGATAGGACTGATATTTAATGAGTTAAATGAGTTTTAAAATTAAAATAACTGCCATCTAAGGCGGTGTAATGAAATAAGAACAAATGACTTCGTCTATAAAGGGCCTTGGTCAACAACAATCGAAAGCTATGAAACATACGGTAGCTTACAGAGAATGTTTCTGTGTTTGTATGAAGTAATATCGGAAGCTAAATTAACCGATTTGTGTAATTAATTATTATTTCACCATTCGAAAGTGTAGTGTCTCTATATGGACATAATGCTATAATGTTATTACAGCAACTTCTGAGTGAATTGAGGACAGATAAGTTTAAAATAGCTTCTTATGCACAGGAAACTTGATAGGCTATTCTGTATATTCGTTTCCTGTATTTCTTAAAATAATGTTTATCTCCGAGAATTAACGAAGAACGAGAGTGTATTCATTTAGTATGCAGTAATAATATATTAGCTTAACATTCCATTATTTTATAATCAAAATTTTAACTATGCTCAATTGAATCGTGTTAAAATACATAAAATACATATGCATTAAAGGCAATGCAAAAAAATTGGGCAATGAGCCAAGCAGATTATGTTCCGCTGTTGTAAAATAATAAAATTTGTTCCTCGTGAGATTCAAGAGCCCCCATAACAAATTAAAAACTTACTTATCGGAGTACATCCGTTATCAACATACTTTTTATATAATATAATATAATATAATATAATATAATATAATATAATATAATATAATATAATATAATATAATATAATATAATATAATATAATATAATATAATATAATATAATATACTATAATATAATATAATGTAATGTAATGCAATGTAATGTAATGTAATGTAGTATAATATAATATAATATAATGTAATATAATATAATATAAGTTATTTCAAGGGTTCAGAATCATAGTGGGCCAAACGCCATTTACTGAATACGTAGAAAATAAGGGTTCAAATTAAGTTATTACCATAATTCAATGGAAACATATAGCAAGTAAAATAAAGTATACACATTAAATCTAAATGATGTCAATGTTCATTAAACTATGGTTGCATGTAATAAAAATGAATAAACATGTTAAAGGAATTGTCATTGCACCAAATGAGTGCTCTCTGGACCAAAATGATCGCATTTTAATTATTTAAATACAATTTAAATTAAGTAACACATTAAACGATTTATCCTTCTATCAAACACGAATGTTCCCTGGGTCAAATATCCTATTTTAATTATGTAATTACTTTATATTTATTTATAACGGGTGCAGGAGAGCGCACGGGTTCGGCTAGTAAATAAAATAAAATAGGAACTAAAAGTAAAATTACAGCTACAATGATATTACATAATATAATATTAATATAGAGAAGAATAATATCGTACGTGAATCAAGTAGGACAGTTTATGAAAAAATATATATTCCCAAATTATAGAATACAAATATAATATGGGCTGATTAATTCATACACACAGGCTACACATTTATTTAATCAAATTGAAGACATTAACACGTTTTTATTTTTTTTTATTTCCACTCCAAACAATAATGCCATATTGAATAATAGACTCAAAAATGGCCAAGTAAACACATGAAATACGAATAAATAAACAAACAGATAAACAAGTAAATAAACAAAGAACGAATAAATAAAAAAAAATAAATAAATACTTCGATTTTTTTTTAATTTAGTCCGGCCAGAGGCCGTTTACCAAAGTTACCTGTGTTTTCCTTTGTTTTAGTTACACTAATACAAACACAACACCCATGCCGGAGGCGGGACTCGAACCCACAACCCTTCGGACTAAGCGACAGAGACATGCCGTGCCCCTACCGCTTGAGCCATTCGGGCCGGCTCTGTTCTGGATGTGTGTTCCAGCAACGAATGAATGAATGAATGAATGAATGAATGAATGAATGAATGAATGAATGAATGAATGAATGAATGAATGAAGAAAGAAACGAACGAATGAAAGAACAATCACATAAATAAATAAATAAATAAATAAATAAATAAATAGGCCTAATATAAAAAGATATGAATGAATAAATAAATAAATAAATAAATAAATAAATTAATTAATTAATAAACAATAAACAAGTAAATACATAAAGGAACAAACAAATAAACCACACAAACAAGCAAAACATACAAACGAATAAACAAATTGACAAGTAAGTAAATGAATAATTAATTAATTTAATTTTGAGGGAACGAGTAAACTTATGAATAACTAAAAGAGCTGCTGAATAGGTACATAAATATGTAACTTAAATGAAATAATTATGTATGTATAAATAATTATTACATGTACACAGAAACTGAAAGGTATTCAATGCCGCAATACCATTATATCATAATCTGCTGACACACTGCATGTATTATACCATTAGAAGTGTGTGAAGCCGGCACTGATCACGAGGTGATAGAGCAGCAGATCCGTGTGAACAGCGCAGCGTCTCGGCATTATCTTTGGAGTGAATAGCGCAATCAGCTGCAGACGTGGAAGAACGCGCGTGAGTGATTAGCATACACGGCTTTGAAAAGAGAGGGCTGCAACACACATCCAGCACAGCAGTTGTGCGGTTTGATGTCCCAGGCTGGGTGTTCTCTCACGAGATTGTTTACAGCGGTGCAAACTAGATATAGGCTACCTGCATTCTAGTCTAGACGCGAATTTTACGTGGAAAGGAAAAATCTCATATCAACTTCACGTCTTTTCACTCTGCATCATCGTAAATGAGGATCAAACATTATATCGTCAAGACATTTGAAATCTCGCTGGTAGATTACGGAAAAATTGTACACTCCCAAATCAAACTTCATTACATTTTTCCACGGTCACAAACGCTATGAAATAGCAAGAACAGCAGTATTGACGTCATTAATAGCAATATATAGTGATACGAAATCACAAGTGGCACTACCTAAATTTTTCAACTTAATATTGAGTGAAAATTTTTGGATCAATAAGTTAAAATATTTCGCAATAGTAAGTTATTCTTAAATGACTATATTTTTACATCTGTAATTGCCATTACAACAATAACAGTACCAGAGCTATAATATTAATAAGAGTAGTGATAATACAACTAGAAGTAGAGGTATCAGCAGCATTACTAGTAATATAGAAGTATAAGCAGTAGAATTTTAACAGTAGTACTCGTACTAGTAGCACTAGTAATATTAGTAACAATAACTGTATTAGTACCAGTGACAGTACTAATAAGTAGTAATAGTAGTACCAGCACTAATAAGAAAAGTTAAAGTAATAATGGTAATACTGAACTAGTAAGAGAAGTAATAATAGTAGTAATAGTAACAATAATTGTACTATACTTCGTTCCATAATATCTAACAGGAGAAGTAAACTTTGTCGGTAGAGGAGGAGAGAAGTATAATTGCTATTCAATCAATGGCAGAGGTCTCATTCCACGCTTCAGACCGTCCAGTTTCAAGTCAAGCGTCAGTGGTTGAATAACAATTATACTTCTCTCTTCCTGTGTCGGCAATCTTCACTCGTCTTGTCAGACATTATGGAACAAAGTATAGTGAAACAGTAATGCTGTATCGGTAACATTAAATTACCATTTTTTTATAAGAAGAGCAAAATTATAACGAGTATTAGCCTAATAACAGTAAAACAGTAGTAAAAGTAACAATAATAGTACTACTAAAATAATACTGCTGTACCAATAACAGTATTATTATTAGTAGTTTTAATAACAATAGTAATTTTGTAGATAGTAATAACAGCAGTGATACGAGTATCTATGATAGTAATGACAGTGATCCTGATGGGATACGACCTTTCATTTTAAAAGGTTGTTACGAAGTATTATCATATCCTCTGTATTTATTGTACAATCTTAGTTTTAAAACTGGAAAATTTCCTAAAAAATGGAAAATAAGCAGCGTATGTCCAATTTATAAATCAGGCAACAACACTAAAGTTGTAAATTACAGACCTATTTCGATAATTTCTGCACCTGCTAAAGTTTTTGAACAAATATTGTACACAAGAATTTTTAATCATGTCAAATGTTATTTATCTGAATTCCAACACGGTTTGGTTACGGGTAGATCTACTGTAACAAATTTAACCAACTTTGTGCAGTTTGTATCAAATAGTTTAGATTGTAAATTGCAAGTTGATACTATCTATACTGACATGACTAAAGCATTTGACAAGATTAATCACAATCTTCTTTTGTCTAAAATAAATAATTATGATTTCTCACAACAAATGTTAAAACTAATGACATCATATTTAATAAATAGACAGCAATATGTTAAATACCATCAATGCGAGTCATATATTTACACTGCTAATTCTGGAGTACCTCAAGGCTCAAATCTTGGCCCACTATTATTCTTGATTTATATTAATGATTTGCCTAAAGTAATTAAATATTCAAAATGTTTACTTTATGCTGATAATCTAAAGATATTTAAATCAATATAAAAAGTCGATCTAGAATTACTACAAATTGATATCAACAATATTTATCAATGGCTTTTAAATAATGGGTTAAACTTTAATACAAAAAAATGTTGTTATATGACTTATACAAGGACTACATCTTATTTAAGAGGTAATTATACATTGAACGATGAACTATTACAACGAATATATTGTGTAAAAGATGTCGGTGTAATTATTAATCATAATTTGACTTTTCATAATCACATATTTAATATAACAAATAATGATTTCAAAAATCTGGGCTTTATTATTAGAAATTCAAAAACTTTACAGAACACTTCGACTTTGACATTCCTTTTTAATTCTCATGTTCGCGCTAAATTGGAATATGCCTCTGTAATTTGGTCGCCCACTTACAAATCACATAGTAATCAAATTGAAAAAATTAAAAAACGATTCTCCAGATATCTGTATTTTACAAGATATCATTGTTCAGCCCTCCATAACAAAATTTCGTACAACAATCTACTTGCTGAATTTAATTTAATGTCTGTTGCCAGTCGTAGATTACTTGCTGAACAACTTTTATTATATAAAATATTCAACGGTCTACTTGATAATAGCGAAATATTATCACAAATCCAGATTAACGCTAGAACATCACATTTAAGAAATCGTCAATTGTTATATTATAAAAACCAAACACTTCAGCACATAAAAATTCACCAGTGTTAAAAATGTGTTCAAATTTCAATGAAATATGTAAAACATGGGATCTAGATTTCTGCATTTCTTACATGGCATACAAACATTTTCTTATTAATATACTGAAGGTAGTTATTTTATATAATATTGCTATTTGTTACTCTGTAATTTGCCAATTATAGCTACATTTTACATTTTTGGCTAGGATATCTATATTTAACTATTTTTCATTTATTTTATTTTGTATTTTTCATTTATATCTATATCTGTATCTCTTATTTAGGTAGTATCTATTTTTCTGTTCTTTTTTTTCTTTCCTTTTCTCATTTTCCATTTCAATTTGTATTTACACTTGTATCTGTTTCATCTCTTTTTTTTCATGTTGTCTATGTTTTTTTTTTTTTTTTTTTTTGTAAACGAATATCTGTACTGTCTATTATAATTGGGGCTTGCCCTGTTATAAAATAATAATGTTGTATCGGTATCAGTTGCATTGCTAATGTTAATAACAATAGAAATTTTATTATCAGTAGTGACACTAGTAATACCAGTAGCTATAATAGTGCTAATAAGAATAGTACGCTGTACTAGGTACCAGTAGTATTGCTAGTGTTAATAACAATAGTACAAATTTAATAACACTACTAACTGTAGTAATAACTAGTACTAATGAAGTAAGTTAGTAATATAATAAGAAAAATAGTACTGGTAACAGCAATAAATTGTAGCAATAGTACAGTAGTATTAGCAATAATAGTGCTGTGTCAGTAACGATGGTAGTGCTAATAGTGCCAATATAAATAAACATTTAGTAACATTAGTGGCAGCAGTAATGTAGTAAGCTATAGTCGTTCTTGTATTACTAACAGTAGTCATACTACTAGCAATAGTAGCTGTTGTAACAATAAAAATTGGTAGTACAGTAGCAATACTAACAATGGTAGTAATAATAATGCTATACCATTAACAAGTGTTATATTAGTGCTAATATAAATAGTAAAATTATAACTAGTATTATTGACAGTAGTAATATAGGGTGCTATTCATAGACATTTCGTAGCATGCGCTACGAGCGTACTAAGCTAGCCCCGGCTATCCACTAGTTACTAGTACAGAATTCAAAACATATCCTATCGCTAACACTGGTTTATGAATACGAAAAACGCTGATCATCCACCGGAAGCCTGCCCTAAACATGTCTATGAATACGGCCCATAATGACTAATAGTAGTACAGCTACACTGGCTTAAAAAAATATGTCCTATAATTTGCTGATCGTGTAAGCGAATTTTCTAACTACGGGAAAACCAGAACCAAAGATACAACAAATTGACAAACTTTAAAATAGTTCTGCTAGTTCTCAATATGTGACACTATTATTAGGACAAGTAAAAAATTATTTGGGGAAAACAATGGTGTAGATTAACTGTAAATTATTCTCATAAATGAGAGTATCAGCGGTTTCTCGCTAAACTTAAGTGCTTTTTACAATCATTAGATAGGGATGAAATTCTGAATTATGTACTATTAGCGATACTGACTATTATCTTCGCCAGCTATTCATAGAAGTGATAATTAAAGAAGTGACACTTACATGAACAAGTCGACATACAAGCGAAACTCACTAAGTCCAATTTTGGCGTTGAGTTATTTATAGTATTATATGGTATTTTTTCTGCTCTATGGTTTGGTGAAATCCATTTAGTCCTAAAATAATAAATAAACAGGCAATCGAGGATTTTCCATTTTCACTAAGTCACAAATGACAAAACGTTTCACAGGAGAAATCCATTATTGGACTTAGTGGTAATATCCTGTATATCTCTTGCTTAAAAGTATTGTCCTGAAATATTTTGTTACAGGTGAAATAAACTTAGTCCATGAAGACAGGAGATAGCAACTAAGTCCATATCATTTTTTCATAAAACAATTGATACCAACAAAATAATAATATATTATATTACCTATTTTTACTGGGTGAGTCAATTCAGAAAATGTAAACAAACATTAACATAGATCCAAGTTTCTATCTTGACTCTAACAAAAAATATCGAGTAAATAAAAATGACAAAACCTTTAACTTTAATTATCTCAAAATTATGATTCTGGACTTACTGAGTTTCGCTTGTATGCCGACGAAATTATCGATCACTATCTGTTAGCAGAGGTCGGATATCTTTGAATGCCTGTGTTCTAGTAATGTAGCAGTACCAGCACCAGTATTAAAACTACTAATATTGGTAGTACCGGTACTGGTAACTACTAAACTTACTAATAGTAGTAGACATAGTACTGACAACAAATAGTAGTAAGAATAGTTATTCTAGTAACAATAGTAATACTAATGCTAATAGCAGCAGAAGTTTAATATTAGTAGCAGTAATGGTAGTAAACTTTAGTAGTACAGAGCGTTCGCCTACGAGTGGGGCCAGGAAAGAGGCCTGCCTGCGGTGTCGCTTGCGGGAATCGTTTATCCGTAAGCTTCCGCTTGCTATACTATACTCTGTAGAATTTTAATTTTAAAAGTTTAGCAGCAGTAAAGATTGATGTTTTTGAAACACTAACTTCCTGTGAAACACTTCTTAGAGATTTATTAGGAGAGCGTGTAAATGATGCACTGGTTACATCAATTTTTTCTTCCGCCAATACTCTTTGTTTTCGCTTAGGAATTGTAACATTTATCGACCCTGTTGTCCTTAATTTGTTAACAGGACGTCTAACAGTTTCTCTACCCTGAATTGGAGCATCCGAATATTTCACTTCAAATTGCCTACGCACCTCTCTACATGACTTGGTTCACATAGGCCTATGCATCATACATAAAAAAGTCTCTGTTCAAGCGTGAATTTTGCGTTTTGCATTGTTAACAAATTTTACACACACGCTGAATATTTAAGCAACTGTGTCAAGAAACTGCACTGTACGTGTTAAATACTGCAACATCTGGCTCACAAGTGGTAACTTGTCGACCTTGATGTCCTTGATTGTCGAGCGTGTCTCAACAACTGCGTGCACAAAGCGGCGTATCAGTATATGCCGCTTTCCTGGCCTCACCCTTAGGCGAACGCTTTGTAGTAGCAGCAATAGTAGTAGTAGTAACAGCAATAATAGTATTGGTAGAAATAGTGACGCAATTTCACATTTATCCTAACAACATAACTACGTAGGCCTACTTACTTTCTTTTCATAACAAACCACACTAACTTCCAGATGTTCATGTTCCAGAACTCGTGTTCTAGAGTTTCACACTAGATATTATATTGAAAAACTAATGTCAAGTTATGAATATCAATGGCTTAAACCAGTTTTCTCATGTAATTAGAACAAAAGCGGCATAAACACGTAAAGACGAGTGTGACAAACAACGTTTCTGTAACAGATGCCGGTCTTGCATACACAGCGAAAATCTAATTCCAACTTTAACACGCCGCCGAAGTTCCGTAGTCCCGCCACAAGTGTCGCTACCGTCGACGGCATACTAAATACGCATCACGCGTCCTGAGTAATCCAAGAGCTACAGAATTCTACATTAAAACGCTAGCGCCCCTCTTCCTTGCAATTCATTTCCATCACTGCTGAACCGGAGGAAATGGACCCGCACCCCTCCGCCCCCCGTATAATGTCGAGGAGGAGGAAATTACAGCGGTCCTCGATTCGACAACGGTTTCGAAAATTCGCATTAATACAGCTAATTGGCTGGAAAAAGGGTGAGGGGGTTAAAGATGAGTAGAGGGTGGGATACGATGCGCCAGGGTGGACTTCAATAGGGGTTACATCAGTCGTCTGCAGTCAGGTCTGAGCTCTGGTATTGATCGTTGCGAAATAAAGCTCGTTTAAACATGAACGGAACGTTTTAGAAATTTCGCTGTTTTCCGAAGACAACGAAACTTTATAGCAACGAACTCTGGAAGAAATTAATCATGGTTGTCAGCTCTTCAAATTTGTAGAGAATTGTAGAACTTCGCTGCATTACCATATGACTTATGTGATGTCTACTGTTTTGTTATTGACATTGCTGCATTTATATCCGTATTTTAGTAGGTTATTTTACGACGCTTTATCAACAGTTCAGGTTATTTAGCGTCTGAATGAGATGAAGGTGATAATGCCGGTGAAATGAGTCCGGGGTCCAACACCGAAAGTTACCCAGCATTTGCTCATATTGGGTTGAGGGAAAACCCCAGAAAAAACCTCAACCATGTAACTTGCCACTACCGGGAATCGAACCCGGGCCACCTAGTTTCGCGGCTAGACGCGCTAACCGTTACTCCACAGGTGTGGACTATATCCGTATTATTATTACATTTAAAGCTATTTATATTTCAATAAATAGTTTAACTGTGAGGTTGTCTAGCGTCGATTGAATCAATAACAGCGATATAGTTTTGCAACGAGGAGTAGAATCGCGAGACACATTCTAAAATTGTTACCTGTAATATGGGAATTCTAAGCGCACCGTCGAGTGTTTCATAAAGTTAATATATCGTGTATTTTCATACAGTTAATGCACACTGGTGTTCAAAGATATCTGACCTGCGATTTTATGATTGTGTAAGCGAACTTTCCAACCGCGGGATAAGTCGGAACCAAAGATATGACAAATTGACAAACTTTGAATCAGTTCCGCTAGTTCTCTATAGGTGGCAGCATTACTGAGGCGGTCGACCTGGTTGGCGAGTTGGTATAGCGCTGGTCTTCTATGCCTAAGGTTGCGGGTTCGATCCCGGGCCAGGTCGATGGCATTTAAGTGTGCTTAAATGCGACAGGCTCATGTCAGTAGATTTACTGGCATGTAAAAGAACTCCTGCGGGACAAAATTCCGGCACATCCGGCGACGCTGATATAACCTCTGCAGTTGCGAGCGTCGTTAAATAAAACATAACATTTTAACATTACTGAAGCGGTTAAAAAGTGTCAGGGATAATGATAATGTGATTAAGCATAATTTATTCTCATAATTAACAATATCAGCGATTTATAGTTAAACCTAGTGTTGTACAATCAGAAAAGGGGAATGAAATATTGAATTCTATAATGCGGGTATTTATATGCGACTGGCAACACTGACTAGTATCTTCGTCATCTCTTGATAGAAGCCTAGATCATATATATATATATATATATATATATAACAGATAGCTCATCCCTATGTTAAAATCGGTAGCACTTTGAAGAGAACAACCGCCAGGATCGCCACCAGTCCGCCGTAAACGAACACGATATGGCAGTACAGTCGCTAATGCAATTCAAATGGGAGTTATGACGTGACTCCTTATGTAACAACTAGATGACAGCGTAGTAAACTTGACAAAAGTTGTTACCGTCGAAGCCTATAAGGCCGAGCAATCTGGGTATATATCATCTAGGATAGAAGTATTAACCAAAGAAGCTACACTTATACCAACGATTAGTATGGATCAGATCTCTTGAACGGCAGTGGACACTAAGGGACATTAATAAAATGACTGTGAGTTGCTATTTCACTGTTAGTAACAGGCCTATAAATCGATTTACATTCGATTTTGAATAACAAGAATAGTCGTTTGTAACCACAAATATCATGGAATGGTATGATAAGGTAAGATAGAATTATTTTTTTTTACTCATTCCCCGAGTATCAGTAATTGATTTTGTGAAAAGACCTTTACTTTTCCATTATATGATAAGACCTTTCTTTTTTATAGTATCTTGCAATATTACATTTGTCGCACAACCACGACCCACTAACAGAACTTGAGACATCAAGGAACATTGTGATGGTGTACCTAAAACGAATAGCAGAAGATGAACCTCATGTCGGACCCAAGGAATTGATTAGAAAGGAGCTTCAATTCATTATTTCAATTGTGATATAAAAGGCCTACTTCTAGTCAGTGTGTGATCTTCAAGGTCCTAATTTAATACGCCTAAAGTTTCCGTTTTAATCGAAAGTGCACTTCGCAGACGTAGCTGTAACGAGATGAAATCAAGGTTTGGTCATGAGTCTACCTGCCATTTGTCTTATATTTTTGTCTAAGAAATCCTTAGAGTAAAACTTGATCAGGTTATCAGCGGAAGAGGGGTTCGAATCATTTCCGATCACAGCTTTGGATCACGAACCTGCTAGTTACCGCTGAGCTAAGCCGATGGATTTTCATACTATTAAACCCACAAAGAAATAAAGTACCTAATTAAGATGTATTTTGAATCGATAATTTAATGACACTTTATCAACTTCGCCGTTATCTAGCATTCCAGGGATAAGTGATAGCGGGATGCTTTTGTAGAAAGATGACACAGAATTCTTCATGAGATTATCTAACAATCGCGCTACAGTTGGGAAGAAAGCCAAGCAGTAAATTTCATCAAACACGAGTCATCCTCATTTGTCCAAACCACGGCGTTGGGTAGTTCATAAATATTTTCTATACTATGCTCTGCATTAATAATCTTCGGTTATCTAAGGAAAATGCGGGAATGTATTACAGAAGAAATGTTCTCGGAAATGGTAGAGAGGAGTACAACTTCTCACAGGGAAGGAACTCACTTTTGGGATCACCGACATTTACGATGGATTGGGATAGAAATTTCTTTGTCCAATGGTTGGGCCCTTAACTTGCCGTTATTCGTTAATACTCTTAAGTCAGCCGTGGCGAAAAGGCCATGGTGCGCCGAGCCACTGTGTAAGCTGCAATGTGCATAGCACCTATGGAGGGAGGCGGACAACCGAAGGGGAAGTTAATGTTTAGGACGTGTAACGAAGAAAGAAATGAACAAGAAAACATAGACACATTATCACAACCTAAAATTAACTGTCTTCAGAATGTCTCTGCGACAAAGTTTCAAAATCAGGAATTATGTCACTTACTGCCAATCGTAGTTGATCACGAAGATATTTGTCTGTCAGTCGTGATCTAAATTTGATTTTTACTATTTTCATTGTTGAAAATAATTTTTCACAAACGTAAGTTACAGCGAACATGGCTTCAACAGAGCAAGCGAAACAACGAAGCTTCAAATATTTATTTTTTTCCAAAGATTTTAATAGTTCAATATCTGCCAGGTCCTTACATCTAGCTTTCATTTAACGTCACATTGTAAATCTGTGAGTTTAAATTGAAAATCTAACCGCATTATTCGTACATCTGCTGTAAAAGAATCGACGTACAGAGATGATATTAATAATGATAATAATAATAATAATAATAATAATAATAACAATAATAATAATAACACTTAATCTTTTAATGTTTCATCAGTAGCATGTAGTAACTTATAATGCCGTTTTATGTTATACAACCGTTTTCCTAGTAAAATTTGTGAACAAATCATACATTTAATATTTTCATCATATTGTAAGCAAAAGAATGCATCCTCCCATCCTACTTGAAACTTTCGTTTTTTATAGAGGTACATGGTTTCGAGAGAGATATTGCGACGATACGCCACTCGCAGGTCAGAGACAAATACAAATAGAACGGAGTTTGACTCCAGTGAGTAAGGGGTGGGGGTTGTAGGTAGGAAGCGAGAGAAAAGCACTGCGAGCCACAATGTGCTCGTGAGTCGCATTTTCGCCGCCGCTGCTCTAAGTTCGTGGCTCATACAGTGCGTTCGCTTCCCCCTGCGGCCGGGCGACTGACCTAATTGCGTTCTGTTTCAACAATCAGTTCGCTTTATTGAAGCGTGGTGGTTTCCGTGAGCATTCAGTTTACGCTGTCTCTGAATAATCCTTACACTATAGACGAGCTGGAAAATGATATACGTTCAGGAGGATTTTTAATGAACTTCAGCGTGTGAATGGAAATTTTATCAGAAGACGTCAAGAATGCATCAATGCAGATGGACACCACTTTCAGCATCTTTTTTAACAAGGTTAGTACTCAGGTGATAACAATAAATGAGTAGGATAAGCTTGAGGATTGATACACGTCGCGAACTAAAGCTCCGCGCTTGCTGGCCGGCCGCAGGGGGGTGCGAACGCCATGTAGATTTCGCTAGTGTACAGAAGCATGGATCACACAGCCTAATTCATCAGAAAATATCCAGAATGCACCATAGGCTGTGGGTCTACATTAGGTCTACACTAAAATGATGATGATGATGATAAATGATGGAGAACTGTTGGAAACTGTAATAGTACGAGAAAACCTTCTGTGTTTCCTGGAACACCGTCTTGCCCAATACGAGTTACAGCATAAATTCAGAATTGATCGACCGGCATTTGAACCCAGGTTCCCTGACACCGTGGCGTGTAGGCCTAGAAGTTAATTATGTAAAACAAATCTAACAAAGTAATTGACAGCGAAATTTACGCCTGCCACCATTTTATTTCTATAATCTTTAATAAATTTCTTGCAAATAACTTTACAGAGTACTTAACCCTTTCTAACCCAAAATAAATTTACAAGCAATCCATGTTGAAACAAATAGCTGTATTAGGACCAATTCAGTGACCAAGTTACGGGAGTGGCAACATTTGAAACAAAACTATATTGATGAAAATGTATTGAAATAGAAGTTATCCAGCAAAATTTACCTTCATATGTAACACAAAAGTATATAAATGCTGTAAAGTTAATTATTGCCATATGGTATCTATAGGTAAGAAAGGGCTAATAAAAAGTAATGTATTTTTTACCCACTAATCTTTTAATCTATCTGTTCATCCATTCACACATCAACCCTACCACCAATCACCGTCTTTGTCCACTATAAACTGAACTTGGAACCGCCGCTGTTCGAACACGGGTTACTAGCATGGAAAACCGTTGATCGGCTAATGGTACGCCCCTGTAATCATACATAGACTGTAGATGGCCAGCAGCTGCATTCCACTTGTGACTCACTTCTGAACTTGCAACATTATTTTCCAAGGATGAAAGAATCTCAGAAAGTAGAATTTTATTGACCATTCATATAACTATCTCTCTCTATCTATCTGTCCGTAACTACTTTTCTATCTATTTAGTACACCTGGCGTCGTTCTGTTGGTCTATTGGCTACCAGCTAGTCGTTAGCTCTAAGATATGCGGGTTGAAACAAGGCCGTGGGCGATAGATTTTAAAAGGAGATAACATTCTTATTATGGCTTCCTCCTGGAGGAAGGTAAAGGTGTGGGTTCAATATATAGTGATTTATTTCAAATTAATTATTTCATTCATTCACTCGCTATTTACTCATTAATTAATTCCTTCACTCACTCACTCACTCACTCACTCACTCACTCACCTCATTCACACATTTATCGACTCATTCGCTCACTCACCGACCCACTCACTCACTTTATTAATTAATTAATTCATTCATTCATTCATTCATTCATTCAATCACTCATTTCTTCATTAATTCACTCATTGACTCATTCACTCACACATTCATTCGCTTACTTCTTTCATTTACTTCATGGACTCCATTCATTCATTCATTCATTCAATTCATTTACTCATTCATTTATTCGTTCACTCACTGACTCACTCACCCACTAATTCACTTATTTATCGACTCATTCATTCACTCACTCCATTAGTTCATTTACTCACTTCATTCAATTGACTCATTCACTCATACATTTATTCGTTTATTCACTTCATTCATTAACTTTATGTACTCCATTCATTCATTTACTTCATGTACTAACTTCATTCATTCATTTACTTCATGTACTCCATTCATTCATTCATTTACTCCATGTACTGACTTCATTCATTCATTTACTTCATTTACTAACTTCAGTAATTCATTTACTTCATGTACTCCATTCATTCATTCATTCATTTACTCCATGTACTGACTTCATTCATTCATTTACTTCATTTACTAACTTCAGTAACTCATTTACTTCATGTACTCACTTCATTCATTCATTCATTTACTCCATGTACTGACTTCATTCATTCATTTACTTCATGTACTAACTTCAGTAATTCATTTACTTCATGTACTCCATCCATTCATTCATTCATTCATTTACTCCATGTACTGACTTCATTCATTCATTTACTTCATGTACTAACTTCAGTAATTCATTTACTTCATGTACTCCATTCATTCATTTACTCCATGTACTGACTTCATTCATTCATTTACTTCATTTACTAACTTCAGTAATTCATTTACTTTATGTACTCACTTCATTCATTCATTCATTTACTCCATGTACTGACTTCATTCATTCATTTATTTCATTTACTAACTTCAGTAATTCATTTACTTCATGTACTCACTTCATTCATTCATTCATTTACTCCATGTACTGACTTCATTCATTCATTTACTTCATGTACTAACTTCAGTAATTCATTTACTTCATGTACTCACTTCATTCATTCATTCACTCCTTCATTCATTTACTCCATGTACTGACTTCATTCATTCATTTACTTCATGTACTAACTTCAGTAATTCATTTACTTCATGTACTCACTTCATTCATTCATTTACTCCATGTACTGACTTCATTCATTCATTTACTTCATGTACTAACTTCAGTAATTCATTTACTTCATATACTCACTTCATTCATTCACTCCTTCATTCATTTCTTCCATGTACTGACTTCATTCATTCATTTACTTCATGTACTAACTTCAGTAATTCATTTACTTCATGTGCTCGCTTCATTCATTCATTCATTCATTCATTCATTTGCTCCATGTACTAATTCCATTCATTCATTTACTTCATGCACTCCATTCATTTATTCATTCACTCATTTACTCCATGTACTAACTTCATTCATTCATTTACTTCATGTACTAACTTCATTCATTCATTCATTTACTCCATTTACTAACTCCATTCATTCATTTACTTCATGTACTAACTTCATTCATTCATTTACTTCATGTACTAACTTCATTCATTCATTCATTCATTCATTCATTCATTTACTCCATTTACTAACTCCATTCATTCATTTACCTCATGTACTAACTTCATTCATTCATTTACTTCATGTACTATCTTTATTCATTCATTTACTCCATTTACTAACTCCATTCATTCATTTACTCCATGTACTAACTTCATTCATTCATTTACTTCATGTACTAACGTCATTCATTCATTTACTCCATTTACTAACTCCATTCATTCATTTACTTCATGTACTCCATTCATTCACTTCATGTACTCCATTCATTCATTCATTTACTCCATGCACTAACTTCATTCATTCATTTACTTCATGTACTAACTTCATTCATTCATTTACTTCATGTACTAACTTCATTCATTCATTTACTTCCTGTACTAACTTCATTTATTCATTTACTTCATGTACTAACTTCATTCATTCATTTACTTCATGTACTAACTTCATGTACTAACTTCATTCATTCATTTACTTCATGTATTAACTTCATTCATTCATTTACTTCATGTACTCCATTCATTTATTTACTTCATGTACTCCATTCATTTACTTACTTCATGTACTAACTTCATTCATTCATTTACTTCATGTACTAACTTCATTCATTCATTTACTTTATGTACTCCATTCATTCATTAACTTCATATACTCCATTCATTCATTCATTCATTCATTCATTCATTTACTTCTTGTACTCCATTCATTCATTTACTTCATGTACTCCATTTATTCATTTCATTCATTTACTCACTCACTTCACCCATTCATTCGCCATTCATTAATTCACTTCATTCATTAACTCCATTCACTCCCGTCATCCATTCATTCATTTATTCATTCACACACTTCATTCATTCATTCATTCATTCATTCATTCACTTACTTCAATCAATCGTTCACTTACTTCAATAACTCGTTCACTTCATTCATTCATTCATTCATTTATTCATTCAGTCATACATACATTCATTCACTTCATTAACACACTTCGTTCCTTCATATATTTTCATTCACTCCTTCATTCACTTACTTCACTCATTCATATCTTCACTAATTCCTCCTCTTCATTAGTTCTTTATTTCCTCAATTCATTCATCGTATTCATCTATCGATATCTTCATATTATCCCTAAGCGGATTTAAACCTAATAGAAAATTTCGGGTGTTCTTGACCGGACACTAAAAGGAAATACCGTGAGACTCAAGGAACATGGGTATGATACGACGCCGGGTCCCCAACTAACAATGAACAATCCTTATTCTAACAAGCGACATCTGAACCCAAGTTTGTTGTTTATCGCGCAGCGTCAAGCTAAGCCATACCTACAACATAGCGGGGCCAACTAGTTATTTTTTAACGTTAATCTAGTTCAAACTAATATTAGAATGCAGTTGTATTCCACTCCACGGAGCGAAAAACAGGGAAGTGTGCAGTAGGAAGAAATGCTTGCGGTCATATTTTACGCAATTTGTCTGAAGTGTACCTCATGAATTATGGCTGTACAAATGCATTACGGTTTGCTTAAAATTCCGAAAGGCAGAGAAAACGCGTTCCTTGTGTGTAACAGCACAGCGGGGATGTCGTGTACAGTTTTTTTTGCAAACATTCATAGTTCGCTGCTGTCAACTGTTTGAGTAGAGTTTGCTGGAACAGATGCTTTCAACTAAAATTCATTTGCCCCCTTCTGAGCAGAATTTTGAGTGCTTTAGTATACCACTTGCACAACTCGGATGTTGCGCGTGTCACATAACATGCCTCGCTTGCACGATGTTGAGGGTGGGAGGAAGTTCTCCACACATTTCGATAAACATGTAAATCAGGCTGGAAGAAGAAGCGTGACTTAGTTCTTTATATTTCACGCACCTTTTAGATTTCACATGCCATTTCTAGGACGTCGAAATAATTATTTTATTGGGTTATTTTACGACGCTGTATCAAAATCTAAGTTATTTAGCATCTGAATGAAATGAAGGTGATAATGCCGGTGAAATGAGTCCGGAAAGTTATCCAGCATTTGCTCTTATTGGGTTGAGGGAAAACCCCGGAAAAAACCTCAACCAGGTAACTTGCCCCAACCGGGATTCGAACCCGGATCACCCGGTTTCGCGGCCGGATGCGCTGACCGTTACTCCACAGGTGTGGACTTTGCGAAAAAGGATCAATGGTGGAATAAGTAGCAATGAAAATCGGAATAGGCGTAATCGAAAAAATCTGCATTGGTCACTTTTTGAGTCCAATGTGAGATTTTATATTTCTCTAGAGCAGGGATAGCTCTCGTTTTCCGGCAATGAATTTATTCATTTTAATAATTAAGTCATTATTCTTCAGTTTTTTTCATTTATGAATATAATATTGAACAATTTTAAATAGCTCTTTTTTAAGTCCTGACCACGAAGTCTCTACATTTTGAGTGCAAATTCATATGTGAATTTCTTTTATACAATTTTTCAGTATACAATTATTTTTGTCTTCGTAATATGTATGATAAGTCTTTCTTGTGTTAAATTTTAACGTACATTGTTAACATGTTTCGACTTATTTTCGGTCATCTTCAGCATACTAGCAGAAATATTCTTACACCACATAGAACAGACATACATACTAAACAAAGACAACAACAAACACGCAGACAACATCATATATCGGCACAGATACGTAGATGACATACTAATACTATACAAAGGAAACAAAAGACAGATCCAAAATCTACATCAACACATAAACAAAATACACCCAAACCTACACTACACATTTGAAATTGAAAACAACAAATTCATAAATTTTCTAGACATTACAATAACAAAAGTAGATAACAAATACACATTCAAAGTATACAGAAAACCCACCACAACAACAACAACAACACACACATACACAACACATCCAACCACCCCACACAACATAAACAAGCTGCATTCCGAACAATGATACACAGACTACTCAACATACCAATGAACCAACCGGATTACAACGAAGAACTAAACACAATCAAATACATAGCACAAGAAAACGGATACAACCCCAACATAATAGACAACATAATACGTAAGACAAAACAAAACCACAAAAAACAGAAGACTACAACACAAACCCAAGAACACAAAAAATACATCACACTAACATACGAAAACAAAAACACACATAAAATTGCAACCTCATTCAAGAAATTACATTACAACATCGCATAAAGAACAAACAATACTCTACAAAAACATCTCAACAAACAAACAAACAAACAAATACAACCACACAGGCGTATACAAACTGAAATGCAACATCTGCAACAACTTCTTAATAGGACAGACAGGCAGATCATTTCAAACACGTTACAAAGAACACATCACAGCCAGAACAAAATTACAAAACACCTCCATATATGCAGAACACATCACAAATGCCAACCACACCGTCAGAGACATCAACATAGGCATGGAAATACTGCACATCGAACCAAAAAGCCAGAAACTCAACACACTAGAACAATACGAAATATACAGACACACGAAAACATACCCCAACGATATTCTCAACATACAACTCAATTTCAAAACACATACACTCTTTGACTCTACACTACGAACGCACCCACACAGGAAACAAAAGGCGCCAACACTAACAACGACCAGTTCTCAAGATGACCCAAAATAGGTCAAAACATGTTAACAAGGTACGTTAAAATTTAACACAAGAAAGACTTATCATATATATTCCGAAGTGATACAGTGTTAAAAGTTGTGTAATCAAGATATATTATTATTATTATTATTATTATTATTATTATTATTATTATTATTATTGTATTACATAATGGCCAATACATATTGCAGTACTAGACAGGTTATACGAGTAAAACACATAAAATAGGCCTACGTAAATAAGTGAAGAACTGTTTTCAGAATATGGAAGGAGTGATAGTAGGAGGAAAACGATTAATTTGCATAGCCTATCTCGAAAATCAAATCGTAAATTATTTCCAATGCTGTTTTACTAGTTGGAGATACGAAATTCTACTAATAAAATAGTCAATTATCAAAGATTTTGGTATCTATTTATTAAAATATTTTTACTAAGAAATAGCATATCTTTAGAAATCACAATTCTCGAGTTAGACACTTTTTCTGGGAGTGCAAATTGACCTCTGGCTGGAGTAAGTAGTGAATGAGCAAAGGGGATTACAGTTCGACTGAACAGAATTGAAAGTTCAGTCGAATAAGGGTAGTGGGTGTGGCAGGTGAAATGAATAAAAATTCTTATTGGTTATCCATCAACGAATACAGTACTGTACTTGCATTTCCTGCCCGCCCCTTGACTTGTATATGCGCTTCTAGTACCACAGTGGGTTTCGACAGTTCCGTCTCACAAACGACACAATTCTCTAATAGAAAAAGAAGAGTTCATTAATTTAAAATCAGTGATTAAATATGGATGTCGTAATCGATAAAATATTCTGTTTTCCTGTAACAAAAGTATCACTACAAAAGACAAAACCAATTCCCATTTAAATGGCAAACCCATTTCTTAGTGCTCGTATAGGGGGGTGTCTAATTCTCCTACGTAAGCAATCGAACTAAAGGATGCCGAACTTGTTTTCTATCGAACTTAAGAGCTTCCACTGTAGTTGTTTACAATGAGAAGTATATGTCTTGTTCTTCATCCATAGATGTTACGATATTTCAGGAGAAAGAAATCAAGAATAATATATTTTATTCCAAGGAAATACAAATTACAACAAAGAAAATTAAAATATTATTTCAGCTCTTACTTTCAGTTTTTCTTCACTTGAGTGTGAGCAGAGTATATAAAAAGAGGCATAAATCAAGAAACTAAGAACAAGTTGGAATATATTTTGTCTAATGAAAGAGCAAAAGTGTACACACATAAATCAAGCAAAGATACACAGCAATGATGTAAGTTTTCATAGACTGTTCATAAGTTTACTATCAAAAGCCATTCATAATACAAGGTAGAAATAATATTCGCTACCGAGTAACTATGTCAAGTGGTTGCAAACGATGTCCAGAGTTCAACTTCTCAAGTGTTTAATTCAAAGCAAGATTCCAGCTTTTGAAAAACAGACCTGTCCGAATGATAAATTGAATGAGCTAACGAATTCCAGGGCTGCTTCTTTGTTTTTATTAAACTTCACTTATCAACTTACAAGGTAAATTAATTTTGTGCTTTGCTTCACGTAAACCTGCAAAAAATTGCACATTAAATTACATGCGCTATCTCATTAACTTATGTACACAGGGGAAGCAAAGTTCTGCTATGTCGATCAATGTATCACTTTTCGCTTAGTTGTGAAACAGAAACACAGAAATATATGATAGGACCTGCGCGGTGGTACGCATGCTATTTCGCATAGGCCTACTATTGTCATGTCCTTTATTAATGCACGCCTTTACGAGAGCGACATTCGACTTCGATGACGTCACGTTATGCATTTCAGGTGAATTCGTCCACAGCGCAATGTCCAATATGAAGAAAGTCCACTACTGATAATAGATGTAGGGGAAACTCGGCAAATTCGGTAATAAGGGAAATTTGGCAATATTCTTGTATTTCTTTTATTGCCAAATTTCCTCCAGAGTTTTAAGAAGTTCAATGACATCTTCATAAAGTGCAACATCTGACTGTACTTTTAGTTTTCGTTTCATTCAAATCCGCGCATTATAGTGGCAGATATTGTTACTAATAGAAAGAAGTGTTGAATACTTTCTTTTGACGTGGTGGTTGTGTGGACGTGTGTATACAAAGACGGAAAGAAAGTGTTGTTCATTACCTACGTTTGTTTGTGCATTACATATCAAAAGCTGAGATTCCATATATATAATTAATATTTTCTGTTAATAACTCATCAGGCCTTAGCTCGTTTTATGTTCTTCTTAGCAAAAAATGTCTTCTCCAGGGTAGTGTGAATTAGCCATTTTCCTTTATTGTGATAGCCTATATTGCTGCTCTCTTTGATCACGAATGTGAACTCGATGGTAAAATTTAAGAGTAGGGACGTATGAGGGATTTTTACAGTCTTCAATGCAGCACTGTGTGTGGTGTGTTGCAGATATGCCAATGGAACGAGGACATTATTCTGAAAAATATTCCAAAGTTGATTTGCGGGCTGCGGTTGGGAGTGTTTTGAAAGATGGTCGACTTATAAGGGTTCTAAGAAGTACAATGCGCCCTTCAACAAATTAAAAAGGTTTCAGTATGCATCCTCAGGACCCGATGACGTTGTCATTCCCAAGAAAGGACGACCCCTAGCTCTAACCGTTGAGGAAGAGCAAAAACTGGTGACATATGTAATCAAAATACAAGAACTTGGGTTTGGGCTATCGGCAAAAGAAATTAGAAGACAACCCTTCAATATAATTAATAAGAGTGGTCGGAAAAAATCCATTCAATTCCTTTTTTTTTTTTTTTTTTTGCTTTTGTTTTGTGTTTATGATGTTTAGTGACTTCTTGTCCCAGTAAATTAAGTCTTATAAACCTTGTACCATTGTTTTATTTTGAAAAATTTACTTTTTAATCCTATTGCCTAATTACCCCTGGACTATTGCCAATTTATCCTGATGAAGTACCAAATCTGGAAACAAGTCATTTGTTATTTATTAGTGTGTTATGTGTAAAGTAATTTAGATTTGTAGAATTTTCTTTCAGAGGTTTATTGGGATTTAATGTTTAAACACATTCCATAATAGAGGAATATTTAATTTCAGTATATGTAACTACAAACTGTGTCAAAATACAAATATTGCCAAATTAGACGAGTCTCCGCTACATATCAGCCAGAACCTCAATCAGAGGATAACTGGCCACGATGAAGAACAAAATTAGACAATGTTGTAAATGTAGCTTTCATTTTATTGTTAAATCAAAAATTTACATTATTAATAAATATTGTTATTAACATCCATGATACCGTACATGTAATAATATTTTTATTAATGATCGTATAATAACTGCAGACATTTTTTATAGTGGACGTCTAATACCTATGGACTGGAACTGAACAACGATCGAGAAAGCAAGACTAACAGCGATCGCATATACATGCATTTCCTTCATGGACATCACACTAAAATTATCTTTTGAAATTTCCATTTTTTTGCATTTTATTACCTGCACAATATTGAACTTCATTTTAATTCCAACTTCTTATCCAACGATAAGTTAGAAAACAGCAGTATTTTAATTCCCTAACTTTATTACCCATCCCCGCAGGGTGCCTGTGCACGAATGGCATGTGCACACACGGTAGCTTATAGGGAAGCTACCCCCACCATCTCGCTTCAAAGAGTCGGCTAGTCTTTCTTCCATTGACATGTCATAGCACGTGCTCCTAAGCAGACGATAAAATGTAGTGAATAATTCGCTAATTATAGTAGCGAAATTTTGTTTTGATTATACTGTACATACTTGCAGGACAGGACTGCGTGCGTGCGTGCGCGATTTAGTCAGTCAGTCTACAAGTAGAGCTAGTGCTGCGCGTTACCGCATACTGTACTGTGTGTGTTTGCTATTGGTAGAGACTAAGCAAATATATATAGTTCAATTTAGTCATTCCAGTTGTTTCCTTTGACTACTTTTATGTTCATTATTGTCCTTGCTTTAAGAGTAAACAAACTTATGAAACTCATAGATTCAGACGGAAATATTTTATGTTCTATAAAGAGATTTGTTACAATATTCAGATTGTTGGGCTTATTGTTATCAGGATTGTACAAAGAATAAATTTTATTTATTTATGTTCACACAAAATGGAGATTTTCTTTTTCTGTTATATTCAGAGATTATGCGTTGCGTACTTAATGTCTACTCAGTATATCTGAAATAATTTAAATTACTTTAGAAGTAGATAATACATGTTATAAAATGTATCTTTGTTCAATTCCGTGTGAAATTTAAATCTGAAATCTACATTAAATCCCCTAAGGAAATCATTATATGGATAAAGGGCGTGTAGACCGAAGTTTTATATGGTACAAATATAAGGAAATTTAATAATATAAATTGCCTAAATGCTACAAAACATTTATACTCGCTAAGATTTTTAATTTAATGTATAATTTTGTTCACTATCTGTATAACATTTTATTAAGGTGCGTTTTAAAATCTTAGATTGCCTGCATCTCAATTCACCATACTGACGTATACGCCCTTTTTCTGGCAAACCCCTCTATTATTTATATATTGAATATTATTCTACATACATTTTACTGGGGTTCACATGGTCAAGTGCTCTAATAGGGTAATCGTCACTGCCATTACATAATAATAACAATAATAATAATAATAATAATAATAATAATAATAATAATAATAATAATAATAATAATAATTACTAATAATAAATCTGTAGCCGAAATTGTTCTGCTAATTTTCGATTTTCCAAAAATAATTGGTCCTAACATATATAATTAACCAGCCTGAAACCGAAAATCGCATTTTTTAAATTTTTGTTTGTATGTCTGTCTGTATGTTTGTTATCTTTTCACGCGATAATGGCTGAACCGATTTATATGAAAATTGGAATATAAATTAAGTTCGTTGTAACTTAGATTTTAGGCTATATGGCATTCAAAATACTTTATTTGAAAGGGGGGTTATAAGTGGGCCTGAATTAAATAAATCTAAATATCTAGCTTATTGTTGATTTTTTTGAAAAATGTTACATAACAAACGTTTCTTTAAAAATGATTTCCGATCAGTTTTATTCTTTACAAAATTTTGATAGGACTGATATTTAATGAGATAAATGTGTTTTAAAATTAAAATAACGCCATCTAAAACGGTGCAATTAAATAACAAATGACTTCGTCTATAAGGGGCCTTGGGCAACAACAATCGAAAAAGGGGCCTTGGACAGCAACAATCGAAAGCTATTAAACTATTCCTATGCACAGAAAATTTGATAGGCTTTTTGTACATTCGTTTTCTGTATTTCTTAAAATAAGATTTATGTACACACTCATTTTAATCTCAGAGAATTAATGAACAACGAGAGTGTATTGATTTAGTACGCAGTAATAGTACGTTAGCTTATCAATCCATTATTTTATAATTTAACTATGTTCAATTGAATCGTGTTAAAATACATAAAATAGACTATATATGCAGTAAATGCAATGCAAAAAAAATTTGGGTAATGAGCCAAGCAGATTATGTTGCGCTGTTGTAAAGGTTGTTGCTTCTGAGATTCAAGAGCCCCCACAACAAATTAAAAACTTTCTTATCGGAGTACATCCGTTATCAACGCACTTTTTATATAATATAATATAATATAATATAATATAATATAATATAATATAATATAATATAATATAATATAATATAATATAATATAATATAATAATAAATATGTAGCCGAAAATTTTCTGGTAATTTTCCCTTTTCCAAAAATAATTGGTGTTAACATGTATTATTATTCATCCTGAGACCCAGAATAGCTCTTTTGAAATTTTTGTTTGTATGTCTGTCTGTCTGGATGTTTGTTACCTTTTCACGCGATAATGGCTGAACGGATTTCGATGAAAATTGAAATATAAGTTAAGTTCGTTGTAATTTAGATTTTAGGCTATATGGCATTCAAAATACTTCATTTAACGGGGCCTGAATTAAATCGAAATATCTCGCTTATTGTTTTTTTGTGAAAAATGTTACATAACAAAAGTTTCTTTAAAAATGATTTCCGATAAGTTTTATTCTATGCAAAATTTGGTAGGTCTGATAGACTTTTAAAATAATAATACAATACGTTTTCACCGCCGCCTCAGATTGTAGCGTTGTTGTTCCTGCAGTAATTCCCATGTGCAAAATATAAAATTTTTGAGTAGGAAGAAAAAACACATTTATTCATTCCATGGCAATGGTACATAGGAGATCGTGAATTCTTACATTTTCGAAAGAAAGAAATATAATTACATATCACTGTTTATGCTGTGTCACTATTTAAGTTATTTGAAGGTTCCAGAACCATAGTGGGCCAAGCGCCATTTACTGAAGACGTAGAAAACAAGGGTTAAAATTAAGTTATTATCATAATTCAATGGAACCATATAGCAAGTAATATGAAGTATACACAATAAAACTAAATGATATATCAATCTTCATTAAATTATAGTTGCGTGTAATAACAAATAAGAAATATGTTAAAGGAATTGTCACTGCACCAAATGAGTGGTCTCTGGACCAAAATGATCGCAATTTAATTATTTAAATACAATTTCAATTAAGTAACATATTAAACGATTTATCCTTCTAACAAACACAAATGTTCCCTGGATAAAACGTCCTATTTTAATTACGTAATTACTTTATATTTATTTCTAACAGGTGCAGCGGAACGCACGGGTACGGCTAGTAATAATAATAATAATAATAATAATAATAATAATAATAATAATAATAAAATATAACTGAAATGAAAACTTCGTCACCAATGCACCATAAGTGGTCAACTTGTGCCATGCCGAACACGACAGGGATTTTCTTTACTTGTGAGAGTTTATTATTGATTCAAGAAACTCATAAGAACGAGGTTGTAGTAGATCCAAATGCAAAAAGCTTTGCAATAGAGTAAGATGTAGTAAAGAAATAAGAAGATGTGGAGTACATTGTGCTGTCGAACTCTGCAGAGCAGCTTGAGGGAAGCGTTAAGATAGTTTGCATAACCTTCTCATACATAAAGACAATGTTGGAATTTCAGATCAATCATCTTTAGTAAAAGGACATAGTCACTAACTTTGCCTTGCTAATTTGTACTGAGGTTCTCGAGGGAAATTCAGGTCATACAGAATGCCTTCCATTAATCTTCCAAGTCAGTAACAAACTGCAACTCATCCCAGTATTTAGTGCTGTCAACAAAGCATTCTCTAGAGATCTTACTCCACTTTTTGGTGGGTAACATAATGCGTGACTTAATTATCAAGATTTGAAGATTTGAATTGAGGAAATGTTTGACTCTATGCAGATGATCGTTCTAACAGAATCAGTTCATGAATTATACGTCATATAATCGGCTGTCTCTATTCTTGCTAGATATCCTATTCGTCTTCGATGCAGTGATTACAGTGGCGGTGCGTCTTATGCGTTGAATGACTAAGAGAACCCCCAGAAAAAACAAGGGAAAACAATTTAATTGTTTAAATAAATTTATTTATAGTTTAAGCTATCATTCTTTGTTTCTTACTCATCTTTAATAAGTTTACTTCACTAAATATGGTGTCCTGGGTCCGTCTCATAGAGGGAAGAACTATTCACTCTCTCACTTTACTCTTCAATGTTCTTCAACACTCTAACCCTAGCCACTTAGCTTCTCGTTTTCAACATTTGTTCTCATATCACGAAATAGATACTCGTTCACAACACCATATCACACTCTCCATTCCTAAACACAGAACATCCTTCTACTCTTCATCTTTCACCGTCTCTGCAGCTCATCTCTGGAACTCTCTACCACAACATCCCAGAGACTGTCGGGCATTGTCTAGTTTTAAAAATAAACTAAAACTGCACTTTTTCAATTCAGATTCCTTTCAATTATAAGCTATTTTCTCTGCGATAGTTTTGAAAAAAATTTTTTTTTTCCTTCCTTTCCCCTCTTTTGTTCTCTTTATCACCAGACGAATTTATTATCATAGGCCTACCCCTTTTATTGTGAATTATATTTAATTTTCGGATTTCTTTTCTTTTTTATTATTATTTTATTACATTCAATTTTGTTATAAATTCTTCCTTATCTTTTCCATATTAACTATTTGTACTAAATGAGTTGCTTTTATTATATTCCAATGTATTTTACTTTCTTTTTTCAATTATGTATTATTTTCATGTTGTTTTATTATTATTATTATTATTATTATTATTATTATTATTATTATTATTATTATTATTATTATTATTATTTTGTAATATGTTAGTATTCTGTTCTTTAACTTTTTGTTAAATTATCACTGCTTGTATACTTGTGACCTGGTAGAGTGTAAGAGAAGGCCCTATGGCCTTAACTCTACCATAAATAAATAAATAAATAAATAAATAAATAAATAAATAAAGTAGTTAAGAAAGTAAATAAATAAGTAAATTATTATATTATTATTATATTATTATTATTATTATTATTATTATTATTATTATTATTATTATTATTATTATTATTTGCGGCTCTGATGTATTTTTGTCGTATGCAAACCTATGAACCGCAGAGATCGCACACATATACTAATACATGCTTACGAGTGGTTTCGAGGTTCAGTTTCTGCTCTGAACCTTGCCGAGCCAGCTTCCTTACTTGCGTGCGGGGCGAGAGGCAAGGGGAAATGCTGTATGGCAACGTGTGGTTACGCTGGTGTTGACAAGCGCAGCTCTACATAGTCATGTGATCGTGAGACAGCCGACACGCGAAAGACTTCGTGATGCAAACCGGAAGTTAGCTCCAATCTGTAGCTGAGATCACGCTTTTAGCACGTGTACGTGTGTTATTGATTGTTGTATTTATTAATGGTTTCTTACAATCCTTTATATGTCCATTTAGCTTTTCTTGATGTTTTAGTCTTAATATATTCATCTGTGAGTGTGAACCAGTGTTTCTTTCCAAATAAAATGAATAGTGTTCAATATCTTTTACAAACAAATTTTTCAGTTTTAATCTTGTAAGATAAGCGTATAATAAAGAAACTTAGAAGGCCGTTACCTCAACTCGATTTAAGAGGTTAGGTACAGCTTACTACAGTAAAAGTTTTGGAAATATTCAACATTTTTTCCCTCCATTACTGTATCTTGTACAATAATGAAAATTGGTATGTGTAAAACACTGTCCTTCTGCTACATGAAAAAAAATATATATATATTTTTACGATTTAAAAAAATTACTTATACTTTTTTTTTTTTCAAAATTAAAAATGGTGGCAGTTCACTATGCAGTGATGAAGCGTTTCCCTCATAACTCATAATCTTGTTAACTTTTTCACATTCTCCCTCTTTTATTTTATTGCTGAAACTCATATTTACAATATAATGCTCTTTCAACTACATTCCTTAATTTAAAAATATTTTTTTTATTTTGTGTTATAAGAAGTTCATTTTTAAATGAATTTATTTTTTATCAACCTTCAAAAGTAGGATAGTTTTTGAGTTATGTGGGAAACTTTTCATCACTGCACAGTGAACTGAATTTTGATAAAGAAATGTAAATATTTTTTTTAAATCGTAAAAATATATATTTTTTTTTCATATAGCAGAAGGACAGTGTTTTAAACATACCAATTTTTATTATTGTACAAGATACAGTAATGAAGAAAAAAATGTTGAACATTTTCGAAGTTTTACTGCAGTAAGCTGTACCTAACCCCTTAAAGAAAGCATAAGCAAGTCGAGGTAAGACATTTTGCAGGACTTTCAATGCAAAAAATATGAAAGAAACAGCTGGATTTGCGGTTGTGAATCTACAGATAAATTATTTTGTTTCTTGTGCCTGCGTTTGCTAAGGTAAAGATACATGGTGTGTTAGATTTAAGCCGTTTGACACAGAGAATTAAGAAGCATGAGGAATCTATTGCTCACAAGAATTCTTGCCTAGATTTATCAGTTCTCCGAAAAACAGAAATTAGGACACAGCTTAGCTCAGCTTTCAGGAATAATATTAAAAGACAGAATGATAACGTAAGGAAAAATCGCTATGTCCTTTTAGAGTTAATTGATAATCATCATTATCATCATTATGAGGCTCATTTTAAGGTAATTTCCTACTTTAAAGAACTGTAGTATTTTTTTTTTAATTTGTCAGAAATTAGATATTGTTCAAATTGTTGGGAAGCTATGTAATATCTATAGCCCGGATGTTAGGCAAAATTCCTTTTTTAAACTGTGTGTATGTATGAAAGACCTATTAGAGATAAACACGTTTCCACACATTTGGGGACGATAGGCTCAATTTTTATTTTGCCTTTTTTGCCTATTTTAGCTCCCGTTGTCTATTTTAAGGTCAAATGCCTTTTTTTTTAGCCTTTTTACGTCGTTATTCTACATGTTATATATTTTTAATACATTTAAAATAAACCGCACATATATTATATAAAAAAGAACGGTCGTATAAATTAAAAAAAAAAAAATATATATATATATATATATATATATATATATATATATATATATATATATATTCACCTCACACAAATATTTGCTGTGAATCTTATTCTCCAGCAATACACATGTTTCCAAGAAGTCGTAAACTTTTCTCCCCTACCGATTCCATCTTTTATGTCACTTAACAAAGATGTTTGAACAGTATAACTCTCAGTGCTCAGGTCACTTCGGAGTTTACCAGAGAAAGAAAGGGGATGAGGAAATTATTAAAAGCAAGTCTCCAGGTCCCGTTACTGTTGTCGCTTGCACGCACAAGTTACGCGTACTTTGAAGTCTCTAATCGATTTTCACACCCCTCTTTTTGAAACAATACACAGTCGGTTTTTCCCCGATCTCTGACAGAAAGTAGAAACAGTCCTTCTGAAATAAGTTGTTTTAAATTTGCTCAATCACTTCAGTAGAAGTGAAAAACATTCTCTTTGACAGGCGGCTCACTATGACAGTTGACAACTTAAAAAGCATCTTGTTGTGACATGTAACCAAGGAAAGTGAGTACCATATGGGATAGTTTATTAAGTATTTGTCTATTTTTTGTCTGTTTCCATGAATAAATAAATGCCTATTTCACTGCCTATTTTCACTATTTTTAGTGCTTATATGCATGCCTATTTTAACCAAAATAAATGCCTAAACATCCGGGCTCTAGTAATATCATAAAAGTAGTGCGCTCCTTGTCATTTTAGGCACATATCGCCACTGAGTGATTGCCTTCAATGGATAAAGGCATTAACGTTCACATGAAGCTGTCCGGTTAATTAATTGGTTAGGAACTCAGTCACTCGATTTAAATCACTTCATAGCTGGCGTAAACAAGGCTTTAGTGACGGAGTACTACACTCCTATCCGATACATCCTGAGATATTACAGTATTGTATGTAATTTCCACGACAATCGCCATGGACTGAATCACTAGCATGCGTCATGGTACGTTGCACAGCAACGGGATTATACTGGGTATATCAGTACTTCAACTTGTGTGAGGATTAAAGCCACGGAGACATTTGATATATGAAACTAATTTCCACAAAATATAATTTAAATATTCCATCGTGAATAATTCTGGAAATGTGTTACATATGCCTATATTCTTCCTGCCAGTGTTTCAAATAGAAGTGTTGGTTTTTCTGTGCAAAGATCCTGAAACGATCTAACACTGTTTCATCACGTAAAGATTATTATTTTTTTTTGGTCCTACAGAATACATCTGTTATGGTAACAATCAATATTAGAGGAGAAAAATTCGCTCCGGCGCCGGATATCGAACCCGGGGCCTTGGTTCTACGTATCAAGCGTTCTCACCATTGAGCTACGCCGAAATTCAATCCACAGCACCGGATCGAACCCCCCTTTTCCAGTGTTTTCTCTCTGTGGCCTGACTCCAAGTTGGGCATGTATGTCGACATTTCATATTAAGTCAACTGCCATTATACAAGGAGCGCACTCAGTTGAGTGACTTGGTGTCCGAGATTCCACAGTAATATGCACAGTAATATGCACTGTTGCTCGAAGAATCTACGTACAAATTATTTTTTTTTTTTTTGGTCCTACAGATTAATTGTTACCATAACAGATGTATTCTGTAGGACCAAAAAAACGTAAGGAAGAATACAATAAAATGGAATGTAATAAAATAATAATAAAAGTGTAGAGGAATACGAAAATTAAATAAAATTTACAATAAAAAGGGTATGATAATAAATTCCTCTGGTGATCAAGAGAACAAAAAAGGGGAAAGGAAGGAAAAGAAAGATATATATATTTTTACAAAACTATCGCAGAGAAAAAGGCTTACAACTGAAAGGAATCTGAATTGAAAAAATGCAATTTTAGTTTATTTTTGAAACTAGACAGTGTCCGACATTCTCTGACATGTTGTGGTAGAGAGTTCCAGAGATGAGCTGCAGAAACGGTGAAAGATGAAGAGTAGAAGGATGTTCTGTGTTTATGAATGGAGAGTGTGATATGGTGTAGTGAGCAAGTATATATATTTCAGAGTAGTTTTAACTATAATTTTTCGCTGTAAGAAAAATCCTAATGTAAACAATAGCACGTGACTGAAGTGAGGCTTCATTGGCAGCTGTTTGGCACCATAGATTCTCAGTACGTGTTCCCTCCTACTGTTGTACATTCTGTTTCATGTTAAACATTTCCCGTTACTCGTCAAGTAGGCCTAACCTCACTACTATGCATTCGTTTACTTAGGAAACATTTATTTTATAATTACTCCAATTAAATTATTTTTAAGTCTTATGTCTTCACAATGGACAGTTGAGGGTGCAGAAGCCATACTACACTACCATGTGCTTACGTGAACAAGTGACGCGATCTTGTTACAAGAAAAGACTACCTCGGTATTACTGTTGATATTCATCCGCGTCCAAAGTGCATAACAAAATATAAAAGTAGCTTTTCTTTTACATATCGTTTTACATATGAGTGAAGTTATATGTTTCATCATATTTAACAAGTAGAATTCAATTTTTTACTTTCAAATAATACAAGATTGTGGTTTCCAAATACGAACTATATTTTCCTGCGTCGTGTGAGTGTTTCGACTGGGAGCCAATCACGGGTTTGACAGCCACGTGCTTGTGTTTACATTAGGATTTTTCTTACAGCGAAAACAGTATATAACGTTCTATAATTACCTGGAATCGGAGTTCGAAATTGAAGAGTACGAAAAGAAGAACCGGGGGTTGAATCCTCACAAAAATTAATAGAATCCGTTATTACTGTTAACTCTACCTGAGAGTCACAAACTACCTGAAAAAAAATCTCTCTGTAATGGAATTACTTAAATTAGTAAATACTTATTGCATTTCATGCGTTCATTAAAATAAATAAGTGATTCACGCAGAGATGATGGGGACTTCCTCGTAACTAGGCAAAGCAGTATGACCAACACTGGTTAGAGATCTCCAGGAGAAACAAGCGCTGCATAAAATCCTACGTCTTTTTGTGTTGCATCTGGTCCATCTCAAATGTAGCCTTAACCCGACCTTGCCAATGAATAACGAGTTGAGATGATATCTGTTTAATGAAATGCACTGTGGTGTTCAGTTTTGTTGCCTTCTTTTATTTCCGGATAAAACCTATTAAATCAACCCTTAACATTTAAGATAACAGCGGATGTGTACTATTCCTATGTCTAGTACCGTATCCGCTGTGTTTTTCTCTAGAGCAGGCAAGTTCAGCGTGGGAATTTCTAGCTTTTAAGGCTATGGATTGGGGGAGGAAAAAAAATTGAAATTTTGATCTTAACTCTAAAAAAAAAATAAAAAGATGTTTCAGTTTTCTAAATATATGCTTATTTTGGCCCTATGACAATTTAAAGCTCCTCAAGATGAATTTACAGGGACCAGCGTGCGCCTGGAGATGCGGCCCTTTAAACTGACACTCAGCTGCCATTCTGACAGACTTTACTTTAACTATAACTAATTTTAATTCTTATTCAGTTCATATTTCGCGTTGTTATGTAGTTGAAAAAAGTGTGTGGTAAACTTGTACTTGTATAGGAAGGAAGGATATCGATATTAAGTATCATATAAGTTACATGTGTACTTTCATACTTGTTTTCTCGATTTTTAAATTTTGAACATTTTTTACATTCAGAATGCTCTAATGAATGCAGATTTTCTCCAATCTCAGTAAAATTTTGCACAGAAGTCCACAAAAGCATGTGAAGTAAACTGACACTTGTGTTTTCGTCTGCTATTGAAAGTATTCTAATCACCATGTGTTGAGGATGTGATAAGTTTTACAAATTAACAACTAAAAGAGAAAATATATTTTTCTCCAAAAGTAATTGGAAAAATATGAAAAACATGTGTCATATTTTACATAAATCTACCAGGAATAAATTAAATATAACTTTAAAGAAAAATTGTGTAAACTTTGAAAATTGGGACAATTATAATATATTATTTTTAAAAATTCATTATAAGTAAAGTAATTGGAATATCAAAGCGAAAATTTGTGAATTGCATGTCCACATTGTAACAAATATGTGGTAAAAGTTTCAGATTAATTAGTGCAAAAACGTAGAAGTTAGAAATTTCACAGATCCATAGCCTTAATACAGGATGCAGCAGGATGTAGTATCGTGAAGTATATATATATATATAGATGTCATCGTTCTAAGGAGGTTGCAGAATTCCCAGAAGAACGGAAGGGCGTTAATCGCGGACTGACTTCGTTGAAACTGGGTATAGGTGGATCGATAGAAGGCATCAAACAGTGAATCATGATACAGTCGTACGGAATTAAATAATCATCTCTAAGAAAAAGTGTTAAGCACAATAAGCCTCAGGCTGTGGTACAAGTATTCGGGCCCCTTCTCTATAAAAGAGAGGGTAAAATGTGTAATAGACTTAATTAATTAATTAATTAATTAATTAATTCATTCATTCATTCATTCATTCATTCATTCATTCATTCATTCATTCATTCATTCATTCATTCATTCATTTTATTCCATAGATCTTACATGAGCAATGAAGGTTTAAGATGTGGAACAAGTCAAAATTTTACAATATTACAATTACAATTTTTACAAATTTTTACAGTTTTACAATTTTGTACAATTTTTTTACAATATTTTGGCGAGATGTAGTGAGATGAGGTGAGGTCCGACGATTCGCCAAAATATTACCCGGCATTTGCCTTTTGCTTGGGGAAAACCTCGGAAAAACCCAAACAGGTAATCAAATCCACCTTTCGTAAATGACAAAATAAACCACAGAATTAGAGGGGCAAACATTTCGCGTATCTATAGGCACAGCAACTTATTACCGATTGGAGATGAGGTCGCTGCTATCGCTACAAACAGGAAACATGCAACGAGCTCAGTAGTTCGGACTCCTGCCGTCGATAATGGAACTTGGCTGGCCTATACATAACAATATTTACCAAAACAGCATCAAAAATATAAACAAATTTTGTTCAATACTCCAGGAAAGAGACTGTACACAAAGAGCCAAAAGACTGGCAGCTGGGCGGACAGATGAAATGTACAAGGCCAATGTTTTAGTATCAAAGATGATGAAAACGTGATTTGTCAAAATACCAAAATGTATTTTTGTTGCAACATAATTTTAGGCACTGCGCGTGAGGTAATGAAATCAGAATAGTTACATTCGCAACAAAGACTGGCTTTGAAGCAGAAGTCGGGATGCATCTGTATCGAAGCAAAAATACTCATAAATACGAAATGCCAACATCAGCAGAACGGGGCTTGTGAAATCACAGCAGTGTGGCACCGCTTCACACACACAGAGGATATCTGTCAGCTCAACCGTCAAAATCTGTCTGCAAGACTTTTACAGCCTGTCAAAACATCAGAACTACTTCACTCTCTAACCCACCAAAAAACATTCTAAAACATTCTGTCAGAAGAAAACTTCCATATTTAAGAATCAGTGCATAAATTTCGTCGCATATGAAGAAAAACTTGATACAGATTAAATATACTATTAGAAATGTGACGACGGTGTTTATTTCCCTGCCAGCTGACTATGTATTTATTCACACTGCAATGGGTATATACCCGGTGGCAGTGGTAACTAATTACACTGAATAATGACAATAATGAACTTATTAATTAAAAATAAAATTAATAATAATACTAATAATTAATACTAACAATAATTTATAATAATAATAATAATAATAATAATAATAATAATAATAATAATAATAGTAGTAATAGTAATAGTAATAATAATAATAATAATAATAATAATAATAATAATAATAATAATAATAACAGGGAATACCCTAAATTAAATGAAGCACGATCACTTAAAATAACATTTAAAATAAATCTAATTTGTATCTTAAACCTAAGTTCGAACTAAAACCCACGAGTATGATATGTTCACATCTGTACAAGTACCTTTCAACATTACACTCATTTCGCTGTCAACTCACTCACTGCACTGGAACTACGACACATTTCACTGATTCTATCCTGATTTCACTAACACTTCAAAAACATTTCACTGTTCAAATTCTTTGCACTGCCACTATAAACTATAAAGCTTCACTGACAGGAACACGTTTCACTTACACAACACACTTCACTGACACAACATAATTCTCCACTGATACAACACTTCAATAACAAAATATCATTTACACCCTTTAAATACTGTGTATAATTACCGTCTATTAGTAAAGTCCTTAAGCCTATTTTTAATTACATTTTTGGTTGTTGGTAAAGCCTTTAGTAAGTCTGCAGGTAAAGCATTCCAGTCCCTAATAGTACGATTGAGAAAAGAAAACTTTCCAGTGTTCGTCCTCTGTCTTCTTTCCCTCAATTTATATGAGTGGTCGTTCCTTGAAGAGTAATTTGGCGGCTGCAACCTATTTTTTATTTCTCTCCAGGCAGGCTCACCTCTGTATGTTTTGAACAGTGCACATAATCGAATTCTCGTTCTCCTGTCTGTGAGTGTGTCCCATTTTAATGGTGAATTTTTCCGACAACACTTGAGAGCCCGTTTTTTAATCTTTTCCAGTGTCTTAATATGTTATAATCTGTAAGGATCCCAACATGCAGCACCATATTCCATTACTGAACGAACTAGTGATTTATGTGCAATCTCTCTGGATTTATCAGAGCATTTTCTTAGTACCCTCATCACAAAGAGTAACGCTCTCTTCATGCTTTTCCCGCTGTGTCTGTAACGTGTTCCCCCAGCCGAGATCGCTGCTAAATGTTATTCCGAGGTATTTACATTTGTTACACCTCCTAACGTATACGATGCGACTATTTTATTTATTTTATTATAAAGCTGATGGCTTTGCTCTTTAGAGAATTTATTTTCATTTTGTCGGCTATTGTCCAATCGTTTATTCTATTGAGGTCATTCTGAAGAAGAGTATAGTATCTTTATAACTTTTTATTTCCCTGTATACCATACAATCATCCGCGAATAAGCGACCCCTAGGCAAGATATTAACTGGCAGATCATTTACAAAAGCCAGGAATAGAAGAGGCCCCCAAGACACTCCCCTTAAGGGGAGAGGATGGTATTTTTTTAAACTTTGTTCCTATTTGGTGTAAAATACTAATTTTTTGTATGTAGAGAGCTGATAGCTGTAGCAACTCAACCAAAAATAAATATTTTTCAAAAATTATTTGGGGACCAGATTTGAAAAAAATATATACATAATGCAGGATTTTACTAAAACCGATATATCTAAACCATTTTTAAAGGTAGATTCATCCAGTTTTTTGCAATGTACTTGCAAAAGCATGCTCTACAAACTGTCTGTAACAGAATTGTGATATTAGTCCCTACGTTTGTAAAATAAACAATTAAAATTTAATGACACTTTTCTGAATTTCTTTCTTGCAAACAAATGGACGTAGTTTTAAAATGAAATCAATTAACAACATTCTGTTACAGAGAAACGTTTCCTAATAATCTAGAGAATGTGTGTTCTAAATTTCATGCATGTATCTTTAATAATTCAGAAATTATATCCATTTTTGTCTGGTAATGTAGCAAAGAAATTAAGTTACCGTAAACCGATAAAAGGGGGCGAGTGATTTAAAAATCCATAGCGCAGGAAGTTTAAAAATGGCGTCTCAACATACGATAAGGGCACAAATACCCACAAAATATTATGCTATGCATTCCACACATATCACAGGGTATTTTAAAGAATTTTTTTTTTAAATTTACTCTTTTTCACCAAAAAATACCATCCTCCCCCCTTAATATTTGAGGTTTCTGTCACTCGAGAAAAGTTTCTCTTTCCAGCACGACAAAATCAGTTACTGATCATTTTATTAAAGTATTTCTCGCGCAGAAAACAAGCAAATATCTCCTAGGAATATCATACGGCATTCGTGAAGGCCAAAGCGATTACGGGATAAATTTTCTTTCACATTATCATTATACCATTGCGCCACATTGCCCTGATATTTATCCCATCGCCATCGAATGGCCGCTAAGATTTGAGGGACTTTGGATAAAGAATTATTATTGAACTAGAGCTCCTTTCAGATATATACTTATAGATCACTGGTCGTCAGCACTCGCTGAAATGAGTTGAGTGCATAGTGGGTAAGGTACCATGCTCGTCGTGCACAAGGGATAGAGAGACAGCACGAATACACGCTAGGGCAGTGTCTTGTCCGCGGGTAAGGGACGCTAGCCCGAGAATGCAGTGTTCTGATGATTGCTGTAATAGATCGTTCACCAGTGAACAGATTTCGCTCAGGTAAATGCTGCCAATCTTTTACTGTTACATGGAAAGCCACTACCGAGGAAATGTGTACAGCAGTGGCAAAAAAAAAAAACCGGACCGACCCTTGAAGCTAATACAAAAGAATCCTGTGCTGTGTATTGTGTCAAACTGTGGTAATTTCAATATGGATAGTGAAGCCAGATGTATGTACTGCTATTTAATGTAAAAATACACAGTTTTCTTTGCCGAATAGAGGTAAAAATGTAATATTGATGCAAATTACGTGTTCATAATATATCGATCGTCCAGTTCAAAAGTGCGACAACTAAAAAAATTGCCATTTTTTAGTTATTTATACTACTGAAAGCCCCTTTCGGAGCTCTTTCCGATTCAGTATTGAGATAAGTCATATTTACAAAGAAAAAAAGAACTAAATAAACTGCTTTAGAAGTAATTATAACTATGGACTTTACTAATTCATTATTAGTACATTTCGAAATGTATTAATAATGAACTGGAAGATTGTGATAAACTCGTCCTGAATAGTGACTCATTTCTAATTGTCGTGGTTATGAACCAGAACTCTGTTCCTTTCTAGGTGATTTATTTGAAACTTTCAACTGAAGATATCTCAAAACTTTTTTTTTTTTAGTTGTCGCACTTTTGAACTAGACGATCGATATGCATAAGATATGTGTGCAATGTCCGACGATACGATCATATTTCGAATCTTTCTCTTGGTTCCGGCTCAACGATCGCAGAACTTTACACTGTTTTTATCTTCTATTTCAAATCCTGTACACCTCAACCCCAAGTTATCTGTCATCTCGTCTTGTGTATTTATGTGTCAACCATAACCTAAATACTCGATCTCAGATCACCGGTACATTGAGTGTACCTCATAACTAGGCTCCGTATTCCAGCTACCTATAAACTGGAATTAAATTGACTGATTCGAAGTATATGTGACGTCACAATGCTAGTACAGATACGTTCGTATACAAAATAGTTACGCATCTTCTGTCCTCTTCCTCTAGAAAGTTAAAATCGGGACGCAGTCATAGTGAGTAGTCTTATAGATCACTGCTCTTACTAGTCGTATTATTTAATATAACTACATCTTTGTGGCTGATTGAAGGTTCATTAAAGAGGAAAAATCCCTTAGATATGACGCTCATGCGTGTAATATTGCAGGGCATAGTTGAAGATATTTAAACTAATATTTTCATTGTCAATATACACATTACATACTGTATATATTTTGTAAAATAAAGTTAAAAGTGACAAAAACAGTACACTGAAAGACAATGCAATACCGAAAGGGACAGAACGCAATCCAAAAGAAACAGTACCAACACAATCTGAAAATTATGAAGATATTAACTCGACGTTTAGCATGGATTTGTGTAGCCTACCATGATGTTCAGTGCTAACATCCCAATTAATAAATTATATAATCTAGATTTAAGGAAATTCCTAGAAAAGTACACAGAAAATTAGTGGATTTTCAGTGATGAGCGACATATGTAATATCCTAATGAAACACGAAAAACATATCAGACAATATATTTTACTACATCATGCACTAATAACGTCATGTGCTGTTGAAATAATTTCCTTAAATATAAAATCATTTCAAGTAACATCCGCGTATGTTCAAGTTCCGTAACTTGCCAATGCACGTTATTATTCACTGCAAAGATCACGACGAAAATGAACATCACGACTCAAGCATGTGTTTACTAGTATAGCTTCAGAATGTCGCGAGTAGACTGTACTCCACGAACACGCAGCAATGACCTGTTTGTTTATATCCTTATTCGTTGCATTACCTGTGTTCGGTGTACTATATACTCAATGTGTCTTTAACTTCAGTCTTTAGGTAGCTGGAATACGGGGCCTACTCATAACACTTCCCGATACTCCTCAACATTCACCGTTTGAATTTCTCGTTAGTGGAACTCCCTACCTCATACCTTAAGGGGCTGTCAAACATTTATACTAATTTCAAAACCCGGTTGTCAGCTAGACTGCTTAGACTGTGAGGTTTCTTAAAATATAATTGTTTCTAATATACTATTTTTATTTTTAACGTAGAATTACTTTTATTATTTTAACCATTACTTCGATTCACAGTACTGTAATTGTTTGATTATTAGAATTACATGTAACTAAACCTTTTCTCATTTTGTTATTATTATTATTATTATTATTATTATTATTATTATTATTATTATTAATTGTACATTGTTCCTGTATTTCTGCCATTTTTATATTTGCTGTTGTTCTAATACTAGCGGAATGGAAGAGAAGGTTTTATGGCCTTAATTCTGCCAGTAGAAATAAATCTACTAAATAAAATAAATAAACTATAAACATGACTTAATTTAGTCTCTTAAAAATTGTCACTTTCACTTCTCCTTCCTTCATCCCTCTTTACTAAGTTTACTTACCTCGATATTATTTAACTTAATACTAATCTTATCACTAATCATTGCTTTATCAACACTAATCTCACTAGAGGTTTTCATTTATCTCGAGAAAATCAAAACTCGAGTGGGATTTAATTAACTGTTACACGATTAGAAGAAAGTATATAAAGATTAGAAGTAACGAAGTACTCCAATACAATAAAATATTAATTGACTTACAAAAATACAACTGTCTTCAAATGTATTATTGTACCATCTCAACATTACAAATATTACGCTAGATGGCAGTAATGTGTTGTGATCAGCTGTTTTCTGTTATCAGTTGTGCCGACTATGAAATCTTCATTGAACTCTGTGGACGGTTACTAGTCAAGAAGGCTTTGTTGATTCAATTTCACTTTTATTAAAAACAGTTGCATTACACTTCAGTAATCAATGTCACTTGACAGATGATTTTCAATAAATCTTATTAAACGTGACTATCCATGATATAATACAACAGAAGCTATAACATAACCTGAATAATATAAACACGTGTTAGAAAAGTTTTAATTACGGATGATGAAATAAATAAGAAATTTTTAATTAAGGATGATGAAATAAAAAATGAACATGAATAATTTTAAAAGGAACAATTATTGAAAGTGGAATTTTCAAAATTTGAATGTTTTAGTGGTTGGTGGTTCAGTTGATGTTATATTGGACGTGTGCGTAAAAGAAGTGGAACTCGTTGATGTACATAGTTTATTCCTCAACTTATTCAGGATTTCCGAATGGTGCTCTTCATTTATTTGTAAATGGGGTTTCAGGAAAGATGCATAGCTATTAACTCTTGTTCTTGAATGCCAAATACGAGTCATATTTGAAACTGCTGTGCATCGACTGGAGTGGTTTCTACTTTTTTTTTTTTTTTTGACGTCCAGACCAGTGCAGTTTGAAACGTTGGCAAACAAAGAAACAAATGCTAGGGACGCGATAAAATTAAACAAATGCTAGGGACACGATAAAATTAAACAAATGCTAGGAACGCGATAAAATTAAACAAATGCTAGGGACGCGATAAAACTAAACAAATGCTAAGGACGCGATAAAATTAAACAAATGCTAGGGACGCGATAAAATTAAACAAATGCTAGGGACGCGATAAAATTGTGCGATAAGCAGCCATGATCGGTTGAAATACGTCCTTTCTTACCTTTTTATTGGTCAAAAGTAGTATGACGTAGTAAAAGTGTAATAGTCTCTGTAAAATCAGGTTCGTTGTTATATATATATTTCTTATATTAAATCACTGTTCCCTAATTTCACTCATTCATTGCTTGGACTTCTTTATATCACTTGAAAAGCAATATTTATATTCTAAGCTTCATCCAGGAGGAAGCTGAGACAAGCAACGGAGTGAAGATTTCTGTCAGCGCGTCCTCCACATCTGTCCTCAAATCTGTTACGCTGTCAGGGCACCGGAAAATTGCAGCATTACGCCGGCCCACATAATGCGGTGAGAAAGCGTGTATTAGCAGAGAAATGAAATATATGAGGTTGATGATTCACTGCGAAAGTAAAAATTATTTCTGTTTCGTGCACTTCCTCATGTATTAGTTTGGACGCGTCATAAATGACGAAAAAAAAAAAAAGATGTCGGCGCGCTTCTGGACACCACCGCTTTGATATGTAACGTTCTGCGATGCTCAGCTATTTTTAATTTTAGAACTTGGCTCCAAATCGTAGGTGATATTTTATTTAGACATCGCGCCAAAACGATCTTTACAAATATATCAGACATGTGCGCCAGTATCTACTGCAGGTATTGCAGTCATCTGTTTTGGCAGTTTACACGATCGTATTTCAGTTTTTTTATATCGATTACAATCTCGATTTCCAAGGTATGCATATATCAATCTCAGTATATTTGGCAAACGTATAAATTTCGAGATATAAATGTGCACATGGTACATTTTATTCACTTTTAAACCTTTTTTGAAATCGTTATTTCTTCTTCTTCTTCCTATTACGTATTACGCCTGGTGGCCTGTTACGATCTCACTCCATCGTTTCATCGGACGGCCCAAAGATCTTGTTCCTAAAGGGCGGTAATTTAGTGCTTGGCGTGGTATCCTAGTTCTGGGCATCCTGAGTATATGAGATTTCCATTTGTGTTTATAATTTTGAATTTGGGTCAATATTTAATTCTTTCAAAATATCCCAATTTTTCTTCTTGTCTAATCTAGTACAGCCAGCAGTTCTTCTTAAAAACTTCATTTCATTGGCAGTGATTCGGTGTTCATCACATATACGTATGGTCCAAGCTTCACTTCCTGAAGAGGCATCAGGCATCCACGTTTCACAGAACCTTATTGAGGGAACTGACATAAAGGGCCAACTTCAGTACTACATCCACACCCGATTTTCTATTCTTTCTGAAACAATAAATAATGAAAGCACTGCAGGAGTCCTTGTTATTAGTGCAAAATGTTATTGATACTTTGAATCCTGAAACATATTTATTTACAAAATTATTCTGAAAAAATTTCTATCAGTGCTTCAAAAAATAAATATGTTTGTAAGACAACAAAATTGTTACGTGGTGAAGTAGAAGAATTAGAAGAGGGGTTGACACAAGAAGATGTGTGGGTTATTATTTTACGACGCTGTATCAACATCTCAGGTTATTTAGCGTCTGAATGAGATGAAGGTGATAATGCCGGTGAAATAAATCCGGGGTCCAGCACCGAAAGTTACCCAGCATTTGCTCATATTGGATTGAGGGAAAACCCCGGAAAAAACCTCAACCACGTAACTTGCCCCAACCGGGGCACAGGTGTGGACGACACAAGAAGAAAAATAGAGATTTTTCCATGCATCTCCGACTTCTTATGACGTAAAAAAGTCTGCTTTCTGATAGGCATAGAAGCTTTACCATGGAAATCATGAAGATGCCTTTCATAGTTTCCTGCAAATCTCATCTTTAAGGTGAGTAAAATATATAAATGTTATGCTTAAGTAATATAGGCTAGTGAAACTGTTTAGTTGTTTAACTGTGTTTAGTTGCAGTGTATAAATTCTTTTTTGCACTATCGTGTTTTCTGTCGTATTTACAGCTATTGGTGAAAGTTACAATTCCCACACAGAAACTTGTTGCTAGGAAAGCATTCTTCATAATATAAAACTATACTGAAATAGATCCAATAGAGTGCACTTGTTATTTAGTTACCATTACAGTGCAGTTTTGCGAAGGCTTTGGAATAGTACACGCATTACCATAGTCTAGTTAGCGTTTCTCAAACTATGGTCCGCGGACCACCTATGGTCCTCGAGAAAGAAAGAAGAAAAAATGAAATCCAAACGAATTGCGTATCAAACTATAGCTGAAAATCTCAGAGTTTGGAAATGACACATGGCAATCACCTTTCACTTTTTCTTCCAGTAGCCTACTGACATTTTATGAAATTTATTACCCTATCTGTCTATCGACTTCCCACTCTACTCTCAGCAACAAAAGAGGGATTTAAAGCACTATGAACGTGGTGTTTCTCGCCATATTTTCCCTGTACATCAACTGATGATATGTGACTAAGTACATTGGCATACCTTTCAAATATATTCTCAAAATTAAACGAAGTAAATCTCTCTCTACAAAGTAATTCTTTAACTGTTCTCAATGCGCATGGGAAAATAAACTTGGTTTGTGGATCAGTTTCGTAAAACAGACGATTTTTTCACTATTCCGAACCCTAGAGTCTTTTTTGGTCGAAAATGATTTCGTTATTGGAAAAGAATTATGCAATGACGTATGTTCGCATCTCGAAACTACGACGTCACAATTTAAACTTATTTTCCAAATAAATATGATGAATTTTCATGTGTTCGTGATCCATTTCATTGCGATATTGAAAATAACAAACTTTCATTGAGTGGAAGAGAACAGTTAATTGAACTCTCGAATGGCACCGGACTTAAAGTGAAATTCCAAGCGGAAAATATGGTTAATTTCTGGGCCTCATCACAAGTGAAAAGAGAATATAGTGAACTGTACAATGATGCTTTACAGATTATAATTCAGTTTGCTTTTACGTATCTGTGTGAGAAAGGGTTTTCATCACTAACTCTAATAAAAACAAAGTACCGAAATCGACTCGATGTATGTGACGATCTCCAACTTAAGCTTACCAACATACATCCAAATATAGAACTGTGCTAGAATCGGCAGGCTTATTAATCTCATTAATGTGAGCACCAACATTTATTTAGTTTGTTTAGCTAATAAGGTAAAGATTTTATCCAATCTCTAATAGCCTTGATTTATTAAAAAACGAAAATGTTTTTTTCTATTAACATTAACTTAATTAGTTACTACTAATGAATATGAATTAAATTAATTTTAATTAATTCTGTTTTAAAATATAAGTATACTGGTATTAAAATATGCTACAAAAATGATAAATTTGCTTTCGAAGGGAACAAGAGTAAGGTGGTCCGCGGAACTGTTCTGACTTAAAAAAGTGGTCCCCCACTTTAAAAAAGTTTGAGAAACTCTGGTCTAGTATATACAGTCACGAAGCTTGAATTTTGAGGGTACTAGGAACAATATACTGTGCCGGTACTATTTCGCATTGTCTGTGATGAGGCGATATTAGCGATGCTAGTGGTTAGCAACTATCTATGGAAGCATATTCCCTGTGTATTGAGCTTCGTGACTGTATATATTAGTCTGTGACATTACTCTAAATTTTCAATGCAAAATATGTCGTATTTGCAATTTGAAAAATATGATCGTGCAAAAATGTTGTAATACACATTTGTGAAGTGAATTACAAAATATCGCTCTGCTCGTGTTTCAAACTTTTCCTCGATTTTGTAAAAAGCACTTCCCGACCTTGTATCGTAATATGCTATTACACAACTTTCAACAAATTATGCATGCAATGAAGTTTAAGAACTGTCATATTTTTAGTCCATTTAAAAGTGAAAACATTTGCGAGCTGTTACTTTTCGACATTTATATTGCATACTGTAGTCCATATTTTAAGATTTTATACAGCGTACTTCCAGGCGTATTTCAAGCTTTACAAATGCATATAAATCCGAACTCTAGTGATAAATAATGGCTATGTTTGGTATAGAGTCTAGCTGATTGAAGATGAAAGATTATGAAGAAAGGTGTTACATAAATTTCAACAGATACAAAAGGCCTTGCAAACTAAGAATGTAAGCTATTTCTGGAGGGTTTTTTTGTGCCCAACCATTCATAATGATAGCTCCTTGTCAAATTACCTTTTTCTTACTATAGGTATTAATTAATAATTTATTTATTTAATCTGGCAGAGCTAAGGCCAGTAGGCCTTCTCTTCCGCCCAGCCAGACTCTAATTCTAATTGAACACAATTGGTTACAAAGTTATTACATTCATATCTAGACCATAAAACAACATGAAAGTAAATAATGAAAGTTGGATAGTAATGTTAGTGTGACAATAATAAACATTGGTAAGAAATAGTGATGATAATAATAATAATAATCATAATCATAATAATAATAATAGTAATAATAATAATGAGATAATTTAAATATTTATTCTGTGATAGTCTATATATAACAATTAAACATTCAGAAACCTGAAACAACTATTATTGTTAACAAGAATTGTTAGAAAAATATTTCGTTAGTCTATTCTTAAATGGTTTGATGTCTGACAGTCCCTGACATTACTCGGTACGGAATTCCAAAGCCGAGAAAAAGCCGCAGTGAAAGAAGATGAATATGAGGATGTTCGGTGAGAGGGAATGGATAATATTGAGGAGTGTTGTCATCGTGTGTCCAGGTTATGATGGGTAGATAAATTTTGAAAACGAGACGCAACATAGACAGGAGTGGAGAAATGCAATATGTGAAAGAGAAGGGAAAGACAGTGGATTTTCCTAAGATATTATAGACGGAGCCAGGACAACATTTCGGGGGATGGTGTTACGTGATCAGCCCGGCGAATATTGCAGACGAAACGGAGGTAGGTCTACCTATTACTTACTTACTTACTTACTTACTTACTTACTTACTTACTGGCTTTTAAGGAACCCGTAGGTTCATTGCCGCCCTCACATAAGCCCGCCATTGGTCCCTATCCTGAGCAAGATTAATCCAGTCTCTACCATCATATCATACCTCCCTCAAATCCATTTTAATATTATCTTCCCATCTACGTCTCGGCCTCCCTAAAGGTCTTTTTCCCTCCTGCCTCCCAACTAACACTTTATATGCATTTATGGATTCGCCCATACTTGCTACATGTCCTGCCCATCTCAAACGTCTGGATATGATGTTCCTAATTATGTCAGGTGAAGTATACAATGCGTGCAGCTCTGCGTTGTGTAATTTTCTTCATTGTCCTGTAACTTCATCCCTCTTAGCCCTACATATTTTCCTAAGAACCTTATTCTCAAACACCCTTAATCTCTGTTCCTCTCTCAAAGTGAGAGTCCAAGTTTCACAACCATAAAGAAGAACCGGTAATATAACTGTTTTATAAATTCTAACTTTCAGATTTTTTGACAGAAGACTAGATGACAAAAGCTTCTCAACCGAATAATAACAGGCATTTCCCATATTTATTCTGCGTTTAATTTCCTCCCGAGTGTCATTTAGATTTGTTACTGTTGCTCCAAGATACTTGAATTTTTCCACCTCTTCGAAGGATAAATCTCCAATTTTTATAGTTCCATCTCGTACAATATTCTGGTCACGAGACATAATCATATGCTTAGTCTTTTCGGGATTTACTTCCAACCCTATCGTTCTACTTGCTTCAACAAGAATTTCCGTGTTTTCCCTAATTGTTTGTGGATTTTCTCCTAACATATTCACGTCATCCGCATAGACAAGAAGCTGATGTAACCCGTTCTACCTATTATTTTTCCAAAATGATTTTGGATGATATCCTTACGGAACAATACTGGACATCACAAAGACAATAAAAGCAATAAATAAACAACATCCTGCTCAAAGCAGGATTCAAACCCGAAGCTGTTTTTTCACGTAGTGTCAATTCTGTGCTTTAACAGCCATGTACATCACGTCTGGCGTAATTGCGTCTTAGGAACGCCGTGAAATTTCCGCCTTGTTGCAGATGTCTAATTTATGTCACGTGTAGCTCGAGTGTCGACACTCCTGGACTGGTGTTAATTCGTGTCTTGTGTTCTGTTCCCCCCTCGCGGATTGGAATGGCGGCCAAGGGTGTGAGGGAGGATTTTTTCGTTTAATTTAAATGCAACCGCAATTAAGAGGACATAAATTGTAATAACTTGCAGAGCCGAGAGAAAGGCTGGACTTGAATTTCTCATGGCAGAGCCTCGTTAAGTTGACATGTGTCACTTTTAAGTCACATGGAAAATTGCTCGCAATATCCTGTTTCCAATAGCAATTACTGGAGTAAAACACACGCACACAGTATGTCTGCAAACACAGCTATCCACATCGGACATGTTACAATTTCGTGTAACAGATTAATCCGGCGTGTACTCGAGGAAAATCTTCATACGACATCGAGACTCACCAACATAAAAATGCAAGAAGCAACAAGTTTGGCTGTATGAACATTATATGTTAGCATTTCTTTGATTAGACGGAAGTTAGGGGAGAGTTGGGTAGTATCGGACATCCGGTAATATCGGACAGTGCGTTTCTTTCATCTACCACTAGATGGTAGTACCTGAATAACATGTTTACGTTTTTGTATGCGACATCACAGAAATGTAACCATGTCATTCAAGTACTATCATCTAGTGGTAGATGAAAGAAACTCACTGTCCGATATTACACGATGTCCGATACTACGTAACTCTCCCCTACGTTCATCACACATACAGTAACAGATATGAATTTTCCTCACTTTATAAAACCCAATATCAATCTACCTTATATCTATTTATCCTATATTCCTCTCTTTTACGACGAATATGAAGCAACATTAAAAATTAACAAATGACCTTCAAACTGTCATGCAAGCATTCCGGGTTTCAGACTCAGTGGCCAACTCTTACCTAGTGTCCTGTAAATTTTCAGCAATAAAATAAAAGAGAGAGAACATGAAAAAGATAAAAAGTTTATGAGTTATGAGGGAAAAGCTTCATCGCTGCAAAGCGAAATGCCACCATTTTGAATTTTGAAAAAAAAAAAAAAAATATATATATATATATATATATATATATATATATATATACACGAGTATATATATATTTTTTTTTTTAAATCGTAAAAATGTTTTTTTTTTCGTCCATCAGGACAGTGTTTTACACATGCAGTATTAATTTTCATTATTGCAGTGGACTCTCCTAAGTTCGACAAAACAAAATTGAAAGTTCAGTCCAATAAGAGTAGTGGGTGTGGCAAGTGAAATGAATACAAATTCTTGTTGGTTATCCAACAACGAATACAGTACTGTATACTTGCATTTCCTGCCCGCCCCGAGATTTGTGTATGCGCTTCAGTACCACAGTGGGTTTCGACAGTTCCGTCTCACAAACGGCACAATTCTCAAATAGAAAAAGAAGAGTTCATTAATTTAAAATCCGTGATCAATATGGATGTCCTAATCAATAAAACAGTATGTTTTACTTTAACAAAAGTAGCACTACAAAACACCAATTCCCATTCAAATGGCAAACCGTATAGGGGCCTGTCTAATTCTCCTACGTAACCAATCGAACTATGGGATGTCGAACTTGATTTCTGTCGAACTTAAGAGCTTCCAATGTATACAAGAGACAGTAATGAAGGAAAAAAATGTTGTTGCTGTATGCTGTACCTAACATCTTAATAAGTACAGAAGAAGATAAATCTAGCAGAGATATGAGTATAATAATAATAATAATAATAATAATAATAATAATAATAATGATAATAATAATAATAATAATAATAATAATAATAATAATAATAATAATAATATTCTATAGCCAGAACAAAGATACATATTACTTTTATATTATTTTAATGTACCAAAGTAGATATGATTTTCCATGCAGATATTCTGCGTCATCATACGATGAAAGAGTAATGGAACGGAGAAAAATTCTCTCCGGCGCCGAGATTTGAACCCGGGTTTTCAGCTCTACGTGCTGACGCTTTATCCACTAAGCCACACCGGATTCCACCCCGGCGTCGGAAGAATCGTCTCAGTTTTAAGTTCCTACTCTTGGGTTCCCTGTAGCGGCCGCCCTCTGCACTACGTCATAGATATCTATGAACCTAGGACCGAAGTCCGAAGTGGTAGAGGGCGGCCACTAGAGGGAACCCAAGAGTTGGAACTTAAAACTGACGCCGGGGTGGAATCCGGTGTGGCTTAGTGGATAAAGCGTCAGCACGTAGAGCTGAAAACCCGGGTTCAAATCCGGCGCCGGAGAGAATTTTTCTCCGTTCCATTACTCTTTCATCATATTACTTTTTATATAAAATCACTCTAGCACTCCCCCCCCCCCAGAAAGAGTAAGTTACATACTCGTGCTCAGGGGGCATTCCAAATAATATTAAGATATTTTATTAAATAACAGAGTAAAAAGTAAAAAAGAAGAAGAAGAAGAAGAAGAAACAGATATCACAATAATTGAACTTTAAATTTTCTCTCTAAACAGCAGTTTTTAATTGATTTTTTTTAAATATAAGGAGCATTAGTAAATTGTATGTTTGGGAATTTAGCTACACTTATCATGTTATAAAGCTTTTGACTGAAGTTGCTCCTATGATTATATGCTACAGTTGTGGTACATTTAGGTACTGTCAAGGATGTGTTGTCTCATTTTTGCTTGGACTGTTTGAATTATTATTAGTGAATTATGTAAGACCAACGTTTCGGACTAAGATGGTGGAACTAAGCCTATTCTCTTTATAATAAATACCGGTAGAGCTAAATCCACTCGACTGAACGACAGATGACAACCGGAATCAACGCGATTTTCAAGGAAAATGTGAAAGATACGCTGTGTTAACTACAAGATTATTGAGCAAAGATGGAATTGATGAAGGAAATTTGGGGAGACAATTTTAGGAGAAAGTGAATCAGGTAATCAGCCCAAGTTTAGTGATAATAAGAAGTCCATGATGACTGTTACATCGACTCTACAAATATCAGATTTCTTCAAAATTTTGGTAAACACTGTTTTTGCCTCATCTGAAGATCATTTCTTCTAATTTTTAAAATATATAACTTGTACCCATTATCTCAATAATTTCATAATTATTTGGGCATTTATAATACAATAGCATTTACTGGAGACGTTCAGTCAGACACACTTGCAATGCTACTTGTGTCACCAATGAGGACTTGGATAACATTGGAGAAATTGATTTGTACTCGAGAACTTTAAGCTACAGGCTAAAATTCCATGCTGTACCGGAAGATGAAAGTGAAGATTAATCTATATTTTCATTGCTCAACTATTTCAACATTAGGCCTACAGTATTTTACTCCTAGGTTATATGTAATAAACAATAATATCCAGGTATAACAGATATATTATTGTTATAATTTAGGCTTAATACAAGTATTAGACGTCATTGCAAGTTACACTATATAGTATTAGACATTTTTGTAAATTGGACTAGGTTATATTAAACTTGGTTCCAAAGACAAAATGTCATTAGACTTACAAAATTAGACCTTTCGTCATTAGACTTAAAATCCTAGACCTACTGACCTCTAACCACCATTGTCTTACATTTACAGTACTAGACGGACTGCTAATTTACCGTTAAGAGAGCTAACATTTTTCACAATGGCAATAGTCTAGGTCCAAGATTATATAATTCCAAAATTAAAATACACCCTGAATTTTCAACACTTTCTCTTTTCAGTTTCAATAAAAAATTAAACATCTACTTATCAATGATACTTAAATTGATATTATGTATTAAGCATTTTATGTTATTTTGTTTTGTATTATATATATATATATATATATATTATTTGTGTGCATTAATTTTTGTATTTCTGTATTATAATGGAACTACACCCAAACACGAGCTTTGCTCTTAAGGGTGTTCCTGATTTTTTTTATGCTTTTTATGAGTTATTTAGTATACATAAATATCATCATCATCAAATTCATCATGGTTTAGGCCCTTAGGCCTGTTCCATCTCCAGGAAATCAGAACTGTTATCTCCATCTCTTTCTGGGCCTGCCAAGATCCCTTCCACCAACTGGCTGATATGGGAACATCTGCACAGGAGTGCGGTTTATGTCTATTCTCATCAGATGTTGGTACCACTGCTGTCTAGAAGAGCCTATGAAGTCAAGAAGACTTTGTACTTGTAACTCCAAGGCCCGATTGTATAAACCATTTAATCTTAGATCAGAGGTTAAATTGATCCTTGTTTCAGCTGAACTTGGAATTTTGTGTTGTATAAAGTCTAATTTGAGATTAATTTGTCTCAAACTAAAGTCAACTTTGACTGAAGAAATTTCTCCGATTAAGTTAGATGATCCAAGTTCAGTTATTTCTTTTCTGTTTGAAACATACGAGTGACAGATTGTGCAAATAAAATATCCATTATTATTAAAATTAATAGATATGTTAGGTACATTTATATATATTTCTTTCAATTTCTTGCCTTAATACACAAACATTCTTATATTTTATAAGGCTCTATCGTGTTCAGCAGTATCAAATAACATAACCTATAATTATATTATGTTTATAACAACCATTAATTATTAATGGATATGATAGGTACATTCATAAATGTTCAATTAACTGTATTACTAAAAGAAAATTGTCGTTTTATAAAGCTTTATTATGTTTAGCAGTATCAAACACCATAACATGATAACAACTTGGAGAACAGTCAACCTTCTTATTGTTCGCCATTATTTACATTGCAAAAAAAAAACAGTGTCTCCAACAGAGTGTAATACGGAAAGTCGCCAAAAAGTAGTTGTAAAGTCGCTAGATTTCTCATTATCAACAACGAAAGATTAAATTTTGTCACTATGGGGTGCTAAAAAGGTCACTAAATCCCTATTTAAGCAATATAAAAGTTAAAAGAAATTGTTGTTCAAAAAGAGTTAAAATCGCTAGATTGGCAACACTGAACAAACCTGTATAACATGGTCCGCGCATCACGTATTTCACCTGTTTATGCGATGTTGCCAAATCCTTTTCACGTGAACTTAGATTGCATTTGAACCAAGGTAATTTGATCGCAGAAAAGTTTTATACAATACAAGAAGTGTCTGAACTCGGTTTACTTTTCGATCTTCGATCAAAGTTGATCTTTAGTCAGGGAGTTTTATACAATTGGGCCCAAGAATTTCTCTTCTGATCTTTCAATCTGTAACTAGCAAGAGGTCTCAATAATCTCATCTCCGCCGCCTCTATTCTTCTAAGTTGTTGCTAGGTCAGTACCCAATTTTCGGCTCCATATGTTAACAATGGTATTGCCATTGCCTTATAAAATTTCAGTATTGTTTCCCTCCGGACTCTTTTCATTAGAGCTCGTTTCATTGTTCCCAGAGCTGTAGAAATCTGGAGAGTTCAGTTTCTTGATCGCTTCGTTGGTCATATGTAATATTACACCCTAGGTAATTAAAATTTGAAATCTGTTCTAAATTGATATCATTGATTGAGATTTTGGTTCGTTTGGGTTGAGATCCTATGAATCCGAAAATTTTTGTTTTCTTTGTAAATACCTTCAAACTGTAATCGAAAGCTATTTTACACATGCTGAATACTGCTTTCTGTAGATTGTTCACATTATCTGAGAGGATCAATAAATCATCAGCAAAAGCATAAATTTAGAGGTGTTTTTCCGATAAAATTAATATTCAGTTGTGCTTCCCATTTTCTCACAACATCGTCGATATAAAAATTAAACAATTCAGGTGACATGGGACACCCTTGTCTTATACCTCTTGTTATTTCCTTCGAATTCTTACTGATACCGAAAATAGTTTCAATTTTTATTATGATATTCATATACAAACTTTGAATAGCTCTTATTAAATGTATTGGTATGCCCCCTTTCTTTCATTATTTTCCAAAGTTTCACTCGACACACTATCAAATAAGTAAATATGGATCATTGTAACAGATTAAAATGGAATTACATATGAATGTAGCTATGTAAATCACAAAAGTGAATAAAACAAGACAAAAATGTGAGAAAATAACCACAATAATACATTACAATGACACGTTCAAATACAAAAATGAAAAAAAAAAACCTACTTGAAATGCTTTCATTAGAGAACATATTGTCAAAAGTATCAGAATACGGATAAAATATGGGGAGAAACCTGATTGTTTAATGCTCCAAGCCTTTGAAAATACATAGAAAATGATGCACAACAATGATAATAGAAATAAAAGAAAATATTTTAATATATCTGACTTCAAGTAGTAAGCTTAGGTAGAGGGGTAGAGTGGCCCATAACTGTGAGACGGGAGTAATATTTTGAATGTGAATGGCTCGGCGGGTTGCGGGCACGCCGCTGTGAGTCGCTATAATGAACAGGTCGCAAACATCAATGAGCTCTTTGTAGAGTCGATAAAACGCACAACACGACATTCCCATTAGTGTTACCTGCGCACTAACAACAGTGCATACCACTACACGTGGATCAGATGTTTTGAACCATCTCCCTCTAGGGCTCGTTTGCGTCTCAACTTGTCTGCAGTGGTGACAATCCCTGAGGAAGCAGCGGGCTGGATTTTGGCATTGGGACAGTTTCATACCTCCGTATTCACTAACGGTCTTATTAATAAACCGTGTAGCCTATAGTTTTTACACGAGACTTATGCAGAGTTGAGGCAGAAAACGTTATAATAAACCATGTATAAGCGATGGATATATAAACAGTCTGTAACTATACAACGGGAATTCCTTTCCAGTAGTTATATACACGAAACCCCTTGTTTAAGTGTTGTATATACAGAAAAAATGGCCGCCCGTCTAACAGCTGTTCGTATTGACTGTCATTTTATGATGACGGTTGCCTTGTTACTACACAAGAACAAACCAAAGAGCAGAGAATAATTAGAATAATATTGCTGTAGCTTGTACTCTTTGACCAAAATATAGCGTGGTAATCGATCAGAGCCAGTTGTACTATCGATACTTAACACGGCACACTAGAGCGCTCTACCGGATGCAATAGAGAGCCTCAGATATTCTATTACCTTTCGTAATGAAGTAATGACGAAAGTATGGCGTAGCTGTGTAACAGTTGTACTCTTATACACGACGTATGTAGTGATTATTAGTAAGGAATTTACACACGACTTACAAACGAGCTACTCATTGTATAAGTATAAGACAGTTAAACGTCTGTATATAGAGTTTTTATTAGTAAGACAGTAAAAGTATGATTAGTGACTAATATACAGAATGGAAGGGAACCGATACATCAAAATTTAAGAGATGATTCTACATGTTAAATATACAAAACTTTTATTACACTTTTCCTTCGATGAAGCACCGTTAAGCAGGAAAAAAACTGTCCAATATTTGCAGCGCTCTATTGCGGTAATGGCCCGAGAGAAATGGCTGATTGCTATACAAGCAGATAGGTAAAAGTAATCTGAATAGTTAGTGTATCGAGTCTTTTCTTTTGAAAATTAAACTGTTTAGCCATGAATTTAAATTGAATAATTGTGAAAATCGTTAAAATAAATCTTATAATCTAGAGTAGACTATTGTCGCGTGTCACCGACAGAGTACAGCAGTGAGGGGGGGGGGGGAGGGTGGCCGTGCTTGCTGGAGTTATTAGCAGTAACCGGGATGTTGCCAAATGTTCCCTAGAAACATAACGATTTTCCCCAAAACGGTGAATGTTGGAGAGAAAAAAAACTTATCTAGATTTTTCAAACCTCTCCTCATGATCTATTAGTCTACAGTTTCATTTTGGTGCAGAGGTTACTATCCATCCTGTATAATCTGCATCGAAACTACGGTTGTGAATTCTACTTTAGAATATAGGTAAAGGCTTGTCGTAAATGCGATGTTATTTTTTTTTAAGACATAGGGGCGGAACCGTGTTAACATCATGTTATAATTACATACGGTATCACTTTAGTGTATAAGATTAAATGAAATGTGTGCAATTCGACAATGCAAGCTAGGACGAAAGGAAAAAAAAAATAAAATAAAATAAAAAATAAGAAAAGAAAGAAAGAAAAGAGGAGAGAAAAGTTAAAGAAAGAAAGAGAAGATAAAAAGAAAAGATAAAGAAAGAAAGAAAGAAAGAAAGAGAGAAAGGAATAAAAGATAAAGAAAGAAAAGATAAGCTAAGAAAGATAACGGAAGGAGAGAAAAGATAAAAATAAAATATAAAGAAAGAGTGGAAGGAAGAAAGAAAGAAAGAAAAGATAAAAAGAAAAAAGTGGAAGAAAGAAAGCAAAGAGAAAGGAGTAAGAGATAAAGAAAGAAAAGATACGCAAAGAAAGAAAGACAGGATAAAAAGAAGAGATAAAGAAAGAGTGCAAGAAAGAAAGAAAAGAGAAAGAATGAAAGAGAAGATAAAAAGGAAAGATAAAGAAAGAGTGCAAGAAAGAAAGAAAAGAGAAAGGAGTAAGAGATAAAAAAGAAAAGATAAGCAAAGGAAGAAAGAAAGAAGGAGAGAAAAGATATAGAAAGAAAGAAAGAAAAGAGAAGATAAATAAGAAAAGATAAAGAAAGAGTGGAAGAAAGAAGAGAGAAAGGAATAGAAGATAAAAAAGAAAAGATATACAAAGGAAGAAAGAAAGAAAATGGAAGGAAAGAAAAGATAAAGAAAAGAAAGAAAAAGAAAGAGAAGACAAAAAGAAAAGATAAAGAAATAGTGGAAGAAAGAAAGAAAAGAGAAAGGAATAAGAGAGAAAGAAAGAAAAGATAAATAAAAAATGAACGAAAGAAAGAAAGGGGAAGGAGAGAAAAGATAAAGGAAGAAAGAAGGAAAGAAAGAAAAGAGAAATAAAGAGAAGATACAAAAGAAAAGATGAAGAAAGAGTAGATGAAAGAAAGAAAAGAGAAAGGAATAAGAGATAAAGGAAAAGATAAGCAAAGAAAGAAGAGAGAAATAAAAGGGAAGAAGAGAAAAGATAAAGAAAGAAAGAAAGAAAGAAAGTGAAAGAAAGACAAGATAAAATAGAAAAGAGAAAGGAATAAGAGATAAAGAAAGAAAAGATAAGCAAAGGAAGAAAGAAAGAAAAGAGAAGAAAAGAAAAGATAAAGCAAGAAGGGAAAGAGAAAGAAAGACAAGATAAAAAGGAAATGATAAAGAAAGAGTGGAAGAAAGAAAGAAAAGAGATAGGAATAAAAGATAAATAAAAGAAAAGATAAACAAAGGAAGGAAGAAAAGGGAAGGAAAGAATCTATAAAGATAGAAAAAAAGAAATAAAATATAAAGGAAGGAAAAATAAAGAATAGAGAAGAGAAGAAGAAAGAAAAGAGAGGGAATAAAGGATAGAGAGGCAAAGGAAGAAAGAGTGAGAGTGAAAGTAAGAATTTAAAGAAAGAGAAAGAAAGAAAAAAGAAGGAAAGAGAAAAGAGAAAGAAAGAAAAGATAAAGGAAGAGAAGATATAGGAAGAAAGAAAAATAAAAAAGGAATAATGGACAGGAGAAAATTGCACTATAGAACATCTGTATACACCACTACCCAAGACAATGTGATTGGTGATGTTGCTACCAGACGTTTCGTCTGCCGCTGCGGCAGACATTTTCAGTGGCGAAGTTCACGCGGGCGAAATGATCTCTTCGGGCGTCTGTAAAGACTGAACTAATAACACGGCAAATCACGAATCACGGAAGATATAATAATAATAATAATAATAATAATAATAATAATAATAATAATAATAATAATAATGTGCCAGATAACGGTCCTAGGATCGAATCTGATATAATTATTACTAGCCTGATGTGTTCGCTGTCATTTAGTTCGGGACACATTTTTCTAGTCCCCCTGTCTATAGTTGAATAGCTGGCACATCAAAGTGGCTTTTGTTTCTGGACGACAAAAGAGTTGTGCTTTAATTCCGTGGGGTCAGGGACTTGGCAACTAGTTGATGATGAGGATGGTAATGGCACAAGAGTCGCGAGCACAAGTGATAAATTAGAGCGGCTAGCTGTTAACATAGATTGATGTCTCCACGTTCCAATTCCGGGCCTTATCAGACACGTGAAGTTCCCATGGAGGAAATTGCTACTTTCGGTTGCCATGAAAATTAAGTGTCGAGGTCACATTCCCAGGGAGTGATGCTAGCACAGACGCCACTTATGTGGGGATGGATTCACCAGAAGCAATTTGAGACATATGTCAATGCCCTCCTGGATGTCAGCCTTACATTCATTAAATTTAATACATAAAGTAGATGATGTTAACAAAATACTGAACGCTTAGAAATGAGACACGATAAACGTGGAATATACAGAACCAACAACCCTGAAAAGTGTATATCAGTAGAGGCTGAAACAGAAATAGACTCTAAGGGTGCTATGCATAGATATTTCGCTAGCCCGTGCTACGAGCGTGCTAAACTAGCCCCGGCTATCATATCATATCATATCATATCATATCATATCATATCATATCATATCATATCATATCATATCATATCATATCATATCACTAACACTGGCTTATGAATACGAAAAACGTTAGTTCGCTGATCATCCACCGGAAGCCCGCGCTAAAAATGTCTATGAATATGGCCCTATTACTCATACTACAAATTAAAGCCGCTCGTAAAATGTCAGAGTAATTTCAATGAACATATTTAAAGTACAATGTTAAACTGAAGTACTGAGATCAAAAACGGGTCTTTTCATCAATTTTGGGGTACCTGAGTTAAGAGTGCTCCTATATTTATTATATGAGCGATCCTTCATCGTTTAATGTAAAAATGGTAGTTGTGACGTTTATGACGAAACAAATGCGGAGAGATAGGAATTAAGTTTTTCTTTTCGATTTATACTACACATTTATAATAATTTATAAACTGGGTTGGGAGGAACAAGTCACTAATACCACAAGGAAAGCCTGGAAAGCACTACATTTCTCTATGCGTATCCTGAAGAAAGTTAATCGAAGGTCAAAAGAATTAGCGTTCGTCCAATTATGGAATATGCAGCAATATGTTGGGATCCGTACAGACAAAACCAAATCGATTCAGTAGAAAAGATCCAACGTAAAGCAGAAAAATATGTCAAAATGGGAAAGGGACATGGTGAAGAGATAGTAAAAGACTTAGGGTGGGAATTTCTCAAATCAAGGCGACGAAAAACTAGACTCACCGCATTGTTTAAGGCACAAATGGGACACAAAGCATGGACCGATATCAATGCTAGATTAGTAACATCATCATACTTAGGCAGGGCTGATCATATTAGGAAGATTAAATGTAGAAAACAAAGAACGGACGTGGCAAAATTTTCCTTTGTTAACCGCACAATAGTAGACTGGACAGCTTACCTGCGGCAATTTTTCAGGGTGGCCCTCTCAAAATTTGAGAAGATTAGACTGAAAATGTGATTGTAGGTGCAGTGTAATTATCTAAGTTGTGTCATGTAATTAATTAAGTTGATATGTAATTAATTAAGATGATATGTAATTTAGTTGGTATGTAAATAAATTAAGGTGATATGTAATTAATTAAGATGTTATGTAATTAACTTTATATGCAATTAATTAAGGTGATATGTAATTACTTAAATTGGTAATAGTTGGGCGAAATAGAAGTACTTATAAGTTAGGTTTAATTTTGCTTATTGTAGGCGTTATTATAACACGCTACATAGCGATTAGCGTTCGTAACCAAAAGCTGAAAAATTTCTTCATCAAATAGACACAAGAAAGTTTCCACTGGAGAAAGATTATTTAGAACAGAACTCATCTCAGGCCGGTCTATATTCTCTGTTTCTAAATCACCATTTTCCCAAGCATGTTTTTTTTTTTCCGTAACAATTTACAGGCCATACCATTACCTATGTTATGTTCTCCTTCGTTATAGCATAATCCTAGGTTTATTACATCTATTTATTTATAGTTAGAAGTAAATATACGTTTATTTTGTTTTTTTTATTGCTGTAATTATTGTATTATTGTATATTATATATCACTGCCACTGGGTGTATATCCAAGTGTAGTGTTAATAAGTAAATACATACATGCATACATACATCGACAGCAGAGATCAGTTTTAATAGAAGATATACAAAAAAATGGAGGAACTTGGCCAGTTACCAACCGACAGCTCATAACATTTCATTTGAGATCATTTTGTAAATATATATACTCAATTAACTTGTATATACACGATAATGGAATCAATTATAAAATAACAATAAGATAAAAAAACTGTAAATATAGAATATAAGAAAACAGATGGTTAAGCAGATATAAAATTCAGGTAGTCGGTCTTACAAACAAATATAATCTAAGGGTAAAAGAATAATAAAATTGTACACATGGCTCACTTTAGGTATAATGTAGATATTTAAAGTTTTTTTTAGGTAGGCTATATGATAAAAATTGACAAAGATAAGATGTACTCATTTTCATATTATGGAAACATGTAAGATAATTATCAGGAATAGTTATTATAAGCAAATTATGACACAATATTGTAATTTTAAATATAAATTACCCAAGGCATATATTATATAGAAATTTCAAGCTTGTAAGTAGAGGATTAAAATTAGTTAAGGTGATGCGTAAATTCAATTCTCATATTATGAAAAAGGAAATTGTAGCATAATATTGTAATACCACGTGTGAATTGTTCAGTATAATGCATGTAATATTACTATGTAATGGGGCATGCAGTTGATGTTCTCAATAAAAAATACATACATACATACATACATACATACATACATACATACATACATACATACATACATACATACATACATACATAACAAAATGAAAATGCCACATAATGTACTTCAGAAACTAAGAACGAATTCATTATTTCTTCCGGAGAACATTAAAATACATGTTCTTAATCTGACATCCATAAGCTAGAATCCATACATTGCATACCGGCGGAGCATGGACTGACGGACTCGCTTAAACATCCTTGGTATTTCCATAATTACATCTGCAGCGATTACAATAATCTCCGTCACCAGCCTTCCCAGTCTCTGCCGTATTTTCGTGCGCATGTTTCTCCACAGAAATTGTCCTTGAACGCATCGATTAGAGTAAAATATGCAGTTGGTTGTGTACTTAAAGACAGTGTTGAATACAGTCAGAGCTTATCCCCCGGGGGGAATTTATACTACGATGAGGACTCCTCCAACAGCAAAAGAAACATAATTCGGAACTTACCTAACAACACGAGGGACAGTCTGTGTAAAAGCTCCAGTGAGCTCCAATGTTCGGAAAAATCTTCACTACATTTACAATCAGACCTCATACTTAATTACATAAATTCTTGTAGCAAAGATAGTATAGTCCGGATCAGCTTACTTAATACCCTAAGGGTGAAACCTAACCTTTTTCCACTATTACTACATATGTTAGTGGATTATAGTGATTTTCTAGTTCTCAGGTTGAATTTTCTTTTACCAACTTCGTTTCGAATTTCGGGTACTGACAAATACTACAACTGCCAGTTATTTTCTAACTGTTATGTTGGTAGCAATGATTTCGGTGTACAATAAAGCAAACTGATGAAAATGCAAGTAAGTAAATACATTTTTAGGTTAGGACTCATAAATCGTAAACTGTTTAGTGAAAGCGATAAATTTCATGTTGCCTGACAAAACAAATTGTATTATCACATCATACTAATTCCTCCTAATTACCAACATAATATGTGAGAAGTCCAGGAGGAAAATATAATATTTCATAAATAAATTATTGAACCATTTACGAAAAACCTTGCAACATAAAGATGAGATGTGGTAAATAAACAAGACATTGTTATTGTTAACACTATATTGTTATTTATTATTATTATTATTATTATTATTATTATTATTTCAGTACGTACCATTGTGATTTTACCCTCTTTGGTAATATTTGGTATTAGTTGGCAATAGTGAAGAGACGGCCAAATTAGCGTTTTAGGAACTACTCTTACGTGATCCTCGCTTTAGAGCGGGTTTGGCGTGGCTAAGATTGGGGGCATGGTAGGGTCATAAAACTGTCACCGACGAAGGAGACCGCATCTGTCCATTATGTGTGGAAAAAGAGACATGGGAATATATTTTAACCCAATGTGAAAAAACAGAACATCTCCGGACAAAATATCAACCACTCTCGATGCTAAGTCAGAATAGGGGTTCACATGCATGTCTTGTCCTCATGGGGAATAGGGAATGTGAACAAAAGACTGGATTGTTCCTCTTCAAGGCGAGACAGCTAAGAAAATCAACTGTTGAAGTTTATGATGCGAACTCACGAAGGGATAATGCTAAATATTGAATTATACACTTTTATGCCTGCATACGATTTGCTGATGATATGGCGTTGTTGCCAGAAGAGGAGACGATACTAAGAGATATGGGATGAAGATAAATGCAAACAAGACAAAGACCATGGTGATAGGAAGAAAAATAAAGAAGGTAAACTTGCGAATTCTAGCAGTAGAGGAAGTGAACAGCTTCAAATACTTGGGATGTACTAGGCTATAAGCAGTAACATGAGCTGCTGCCAGGAAATCAAAAGGAGGATAGCAATGGCAAAGAAGCTTTTAATAGAAAAATGAGCATCTTCTGCGGACCTCTGGAAAAATAACTAAGTAAGAGACTAGTGAAGTGCTTTGTGTGGAATGTGGCATTGTATGAGGTAGAAACATGAACATTAGGACGAAATGAAGAGAAACGAATAGAAGCATTTGAAATGTGAATATGGAAAAGAATGGAGCGTGTGAAGTGGACAAACAGTATAAGAAATGAAGCTGTGTTGGAAAGAGTGGGTGAAGAAAGAATGATGCTGAAACTGATCATAAAGAGAAAAAGGAACTGGTTAGGTCACTGGCTGAGAAGAAACTGCGTACTGCAGGATACACTGGAAGGAATGGTGAACGGAGGAAGAGTTCGGGCAGAAGAAGATATCAGATGATAGACGACATTAAGATATATTATGTGGATCATATGCGAAGACTAAGAGAAAGACAGAAATTAGGAAAGATTGGAGAATGCTGGGTTTGCAGAGGAAGACCTGCCCATGGGCAGAACATGTATGTATGTATGTATGCATGTATGTGTGTATATTATGGTTTATTTAACGACGTTCGCAATTGCAGAGGTTATATTAGCGTCGCCGGTGCGCGATGTGCCGGAATTTTGTCCCGCAGAAGTTCTTTTACATGGTAGTAAATCTACTGACATGAGCCTGTCGTAATTAAATACACTTAATTTCCATCGACCTGAGCCGAAATCGAACCCGCAATCTCGAGCACAGAAGGCCAGCGCTGTACCAAGTACGCTACCAAGGCCGACGTATGTATGTATGTATGTATGCAAGCATTTATTTATTTTATTAGATTATTTTACGACGCTCTATCAACATCTCAGGTTATTTAGCGTCTGAATGGTATGAAGGTGATAATGCCGGTGAAATGAGTCCGGGGTCCAACACCGAAAGTTACCCAACATGTATGTATGTATGCATGCATGCATGTATGTATGTATGGATGGATGTACGTATGTATGTATGTCAGGTTAGGATATATGTTATATTGTGTTTTCGTACCATTTTTATAGGATGGATATATGATATAATGTGTTTTTGTACCATTTTCATATTAATCTGTATGTTATATGGAGAGTAGTTGGATTTAATGATATGTGAAGGGGTGAAACCTACAAAGTAGAACTTATTTTGTAAAGCACGTACGGTCAAAAGGTCCGTGCACTGAATTTAAGGGCACTGAATAAATCTATCTATCTATCTATCTATCTATCTATCTATCTATCTATCTATCTATCTATCTATCTATCTATCTATCTATCTATCTATCTATCCATCCATCCATCCATCCATCCATCCATCCATCCATCCATCCATCCATCCATCCATCCATCCATCCATCCATCCATCCATCCATCCATCCATCCATCCATCCATCCATCCATCCATCCATCCATCCATCCATCCATCCATCCATCCATCCATCCATCCATCCATCCATCTATCTATCTATCTATCTATCTATCTATCTATCTATCTATCTATCTATCTATCTATCTATCTATCTATCTATCTATCTATCCATAGGATCATACGGAGAAACACAATGGAAATGAATAAGCATCCGTTTCTTAGGCGCTTGGAACACACGACAGTAGTTTCCATGAAGCGCGGCGTTAAATAAAGAACAAATATTATGAATTATCTCTAGCATTTTGTATTAACTTCCTGTGTACACAAAATTGCGGAATGCTCTATACACGGAGAATATGATGTAAAAATACATGGATTTATGTTGCTGCCATATGATGGGAGAATACATATATCAGGCCATTCAAATGACCGCTATAAAAAGCAGAAGCAAACTGACTGGACAGGAAACCCCCCTCCTCACCGTTTTGAAGCCATAACTCCTCGTCTCTTCCTCCCAACACAGCAAACTGTTCAATTAGACTGCCCGCCCATCAAGTCAAACTGCGGAAAAAAGAGAAGAGAATAAAACGAGAGCGGCAATGTTGTTTGCCATTTCGAAACAACGTCGAATGAATGACACGAGGTCAGTGCGAATTCTTGTGAACTTTCATGAGCATCTGTCGTTGAAACTTAGCTGATCCTATCACGAGCAGCAGCTATCATGTTACGCCAAGAAACAAGATGTTGTCCTAACAATTTATTAATGTCAATTACATAAACGACTGTATTCAGTTCTGTTACCAAATAACATCCTAGCAACAGCATTTCAAAGGTCGGCAGTTCAGAGGAGTCCATAAAAGAGTCATTTCTGGTCCCTGTAACTGTGTTTCTCAAATTGAAGCGCGCAAAATGTTCAAGGGGGAACATGACAGTTTTTCAATTATTTCTGTTAATACGAAAGATACCGTAGATTATTTTACGAAAATATACATTTCAGTACCACTGAAAGTGAAGGATAAAATGTTAGTTTTATACACTGTCAATCTGTGTATATACATTTCTTTAGAATTATAGGACTGATTTTGTTTATTCAGGAAGTATAGGGAAGACTAGGCTAATTCCGCAATATTAAGAAGTAAATTTATCATATTTTTTATCAGAATGTTTATTGAAAAATATTATCAAGCTATGTAGACATGGACGAAACCTTTCATTACCAAATGAGATAAAGAGACCTATTAAAATGCAAATATATTTAGTTGTACATACATTACAGTTGAAAAAGAACAACTCGGGTAATTCCGCAACAGTGTGGATAAATCCGCAATAGGACTTGGCTAATTCCGCAGTAGTAAATAATTATGAAATACATTATGAAAGTAACATAAAAGGAACAATTTATATGTAACAATGCTCACTTTCTTCACAGCTGTGTAGCAAAACACGAAAAACAGCCAACTTTCGATGTTTCACTGTATTGCCGACAGAGGCGTCGACCAATATCCTTGATTTTTTTCTCTAGCACTGCAGAGGATATGCCTCCTGTTGACAGCCTCTCAAAACTTACGTTCACGCTATTGTAAAGCCGCAGTAAAATCATATATGCACTACTGCGGAATTAGCCGAGTTTCCCCTACATCTGAAACAACGAATATATGATTTATTGCAGTAACACGATATTATAAAAGTATTCTACTCTCGCGTGAAATCACGTTAAAATATTACCCTCTCAAAGTGAGCAATTCATTAATTTAAGTCCATACAAGAATAATTTGTAGTTTTTATAGATGCGAAGGCCATTTCATAAATAATACACACGTTGGTAGAAATGTGAAGTGGATGAAGCAACACCAATGAAAATTACATCAGTTGTAGTTGAGGAAGAGACTAATGAAGTTCTTTGTTTGGAGTGTGGCATTGTACCTATACGGCAGAAACATGGACATTACGGCGGGGTGTAGAGAAGCAACTAGAAGCATTTGAAATGTGTATATGGGGAAGAATGGAGCGTGTAAAATGGACACAGAGAATAAGAAATGAAGCTGTATTTCAAAGGGTGGATGAAGAAAGAATGACGATGAAACTTATCAGGAAGAAAAAAAATGAAAAGGTTGGGTCATTGGCTAACAAGAAACTGCCTATTAAAGGATGCTCTGGAAGGAATGGTGAACGGGAGAAAATTTCGGGGTAGAAATAGATATCAGATAATAGACGATATTAAGATATATGGATCATATGCGGAGAATAAGAGGAAGGAGGGAACGTGGAAAGATTGGTGTATGCTCTGTTTGCAGTGAAAAATTATAAATTAATTAATTAACTGTAAATGTGTACTCTAAACTACAAATGTGATGTTAAAGAAAGACAGTTTTATAAAGAACATTTTAGTTGTTTTAATAAACATTTAGTAAACAATACATTCGACTACGGTTGGAATGTATATGACAGGTTGACCAAGGATAAAGACGTTTCACGCAATATCAGGGATTTCATAAGTCCCTGTCGTTTTTTTCAGTTGCTTTCTAATATATAATCTGCAATAAGGGAAGTAATGTGTAATTTATTGACACCCATTTTAGCGAAATATAACTTCAACAAAGAACTATAGGAAATCTTAATATTCATTCGATAGGACATTTGTAGCGTCTCTACAATTATTTCATCAATGATGATGATGATGATGATGATGATAATAATAATAATAATAATAATATAATAATAATAATAATAATAATAATAATAATAATAATAATAATAATAATAATAAACGTTAACGTCTCGGCCTTCACTTGACTTCGAGGGTAACAGAGCTACAGTTCAACACGCCCTCAGTCGTTGGTTCGATTCCCTTAGGCTAATGAGGATTGCTATGCTCACCACACGATACGTGACGGCTTAACATGTACATGCAATCCAGCCCTGGTACTGCTAAACCTCGCTTCGAGTGACGTTCTGCCACTAACCCCTTTATAACACGTTAACTATTAAGTGACGTACAGCTTTCAGCCTCCTTTACCTTCAAAATATTCCATTTTCCATCAGTGGAAGAGTGATCCAAAGATTGAAACATGGTATCTAATCGAAAATAATTCTTCGCAGCGAAATACATTATGAACTATTAAATTGAATAAGAATCTACTCGTACATTTAAATGCACTGCAGTTTTTCGTTACAGATCTAAGGTCACATGTCAGAGACTGTCGGACATTATCTAGTTTCAAAAATAAACTACAATTGTATTTTTTCAATTTAGATTTTTTTTTCAATTATAAGCGTAAGAAACAGAGATGTGTTACTGAATTCTTCACTGCCGAACAAATTACACTCAATGACATCCATCGACGTTTGCTGAAGGCGTACGCCGCAGTGATCGCCAAAAGCTGTGTCGCGGCACATGCCCCTGCCTCCACTCAAACGTAACCATGGCATCATACCCCCACCCTCTGTTTACAGCCATCACTTCGATATAAGTAAAGACATTTATCAGCAGCGGACGTACACATGTAATTAAAAGTGTGTAGGATAATATATTTCGATGTCTTTTCGAAAACAGATAATAAATAAAAACTTAATTTTAAGGTGCATGGGAGGAAAAGTATTTATTTTGTGCAGATGACAAAAATTTTGAGATACTTAATTTGTTGTAAAATTTTAAATGGAGTATAAAAAACAATGTACGTTGTCATTATTCTTCTTGTTATAAAGACTACCACACCCTTACCTATAACTTCAATATTTCATTAATAAACGAACAATAAACATTATCGGCTTCTATGTCTTAATCGAGGTAAAATACTTCCACATTTGTTTAAGTATGTAGTGTAATTTACAACTTCGTGACCAGCCTGGTACGAATATCTGCTGATGTAAAGTACACGTTCTTTTTATGATAAATAAGAAAATATATTTTATTTTATTAATAATACAAAAATAATGAATAGGAGGATAAAAGTTAACACGGAAAAAAGTGTGTATAGTTAATAAATAGAAGAATATTATATTGTTTTTGTTTTTTGATCACTGTCCGTCTCTGCACTGTTATTCGCTGTATTACCTGAAGAGGTACCCACTTCACCCCTCTCCCTGCGATAGTGGTGTGCGGGTTGCATTTCTATTACGTCACAATTTCGTGGTGTTTGGCAACCACTGGCGTACGGAGACCATACAGTGGATGCAAGCACAGTAAGGCCTGAGTAGTGCGTTTCAACAGTGGTGAAAATGACAGTCTTCTGGGATAGGCGGGGTGTTATTCTTTTGGATGCTCTGGAGCCTGGAGAAACTGTCAATTCTTGCTAAGTTGAAAATCTGAATTTCCAAAGTCAGGCCAGAAAAGAAAATATTTCGCTTGCAACGCTATAAGGTCAGACGTCACACCAGTTTCACGACCACTGAGTACGTTGCAAAATTTGGGTGGACTGTTCTCTCACATCCGCCGTATAGTTCGGACTTGGCGCCTTAAGACTCCCAGCACTTTAAGCCTATGAAAGATTGACTCTACGTGGGCAGCAACATTTTCCAGACAAGGATGCTGTCATAGCAGCTGTAAGAAAATGGCCTGCTTCTGCTGGTTCAGATTTTTACGAGCGCGGCATGCAGGCTCTTGTTCATCGCTGGCAAAAATGCATAACGAATGATGGTGCCAATGTGAAAAAATAACTGTATGTAGCTGAAACCTTGTTCTATTTAACTGTGCTATTATGTTCTGTGTATCTGTTGTAGTTACCATGAAAATACAGGGACATCATTTTATTTTTACTAACATTTTTAATATTAACCTGGCTATACCTTTGAATTAATGATTGAGACCCGGAAACACCGTTTGCTAACCCCTTCCATTACTGGAGTTCGATGATACTGGCGTAAAATACAAACAAATCACTTTACTAGGTACAGGAGGGTGAAAAGTAGTTCATCCATTTACGTAAAGTAGAAAATATCGCGATTTTGAATGTGATAAATTTAATTAGGTTTTGTTCGATCAAAATACAGTACAGTATTAACAATGAGTGTTTTTACTCACGAACTGAGTTATCCATGCGAACGTATTCATTATGCGGTGTATATTATACTGTCTACAGTACATTAGCGTACGATATAGAGATTGAAGTTAAAATGAAAAATAATCATAATATGGATATTTAAACACATTTTTGAAAATGGTGGAGGTTCATTTCGATACAGGCTTCAGTTCTTTTGTGCCTATTATCGCACTATAGACTATTGCATCTAATTCCAATTACCAGTTTCGTCCTTCATACTTAGTAACTCATGTTGAAATATTTGTGTACCTACTCTATAAAAGAGTACCTTACGTATTGTAATTTCAGTCTTCACTTCTGCCCGACCCGCACAGATAAAATTACTCAGACATGCTATCCACTGTCCGTTCAGGATCGTAGAAAGGGTGGGAATCACGTGATAGTTAATTACTTAACGAGGCCCTTTTATTTAAGTTATTTTAAACAGTTGCATAATATTACGTAGACGTCCAATTAATTCCTAACAGAAATTAATGTTTTCAGACAAGAGCTAAGAAAGCCCAGCCACTAGACTTTACAGTGGTGCGAGCAAAGCAGGTGGGGGAAATCGGGATGCGACGTAGGCAAACGGACGACAGTACCTGTGCTAAAATATGATTAAATATTGGAAGTTTTCGTCACTGGAAAACGCGAACATATTTTTGAAACGTACTATAATCACTAACTCAGTACTGCGGCCTTGGTTCCGTGTGGAGGACAGTTGGAACTTCGTTAGTAGAAGGGGTGGGAGTGAAGTACATTTAAAAACTCAGGTACAATAAAAGTTGAAGTAAAAATAAAATGATGTCCCTGTATACAGGAGGAACGACTCTCGTATGTGCTTATATTTGGTATATCTGTTACATATAGGCCTAAATAGCACAAATCACATACGAAATACAATTGTAACTAATCCGCCGTCTGCTTTTAAAACATTTATCACGATTTCATTGTGCATAGACAACAACGCAAAACGTATTATGACGTTCTTGGAAACGAGTAATGGTTAATATGCAAACTCGGTATTAGAAAACAAAGGTTTGTATCCAGCTCTATTACATGTTGCTATCAAATGCAATTCGCTGCGTTGCACACTTTTAACATCGAACGTGGCTCTATTTAATTGAACGAGGCATAACCGTGGATACAAAAGGTTTTTAAGTTGCGAAGTACATGCGTTCTTTGTATGAAGCTTTTATAGGGAGTGGATTAAAATCGAATTTTGCTCTGATTCTGAACCATTTACGGAATGTTTATGTCAGGCCAATAGGTTAGTACAGATAAAGATCAAAGCAATACAAACTATTTCTCTTACTCTTCATCGAACAAAACGGTCATAACAATTAACAAAGTAGTTCACGTTTTATCTACAAACAAATTAATTAAGTACGATACACAATGCAATGCATCAGCATTAGAATCTCTATTCTACGGATAAAATTTTTAGCTCATCCAAAAATGTTACAATTGAAAGGTTTTTTTTTGGAAAAAAACAACAGGAGTCCAAAAACATAAATTTTCAAGAGAAACAAAAAACCAATCTAGTATGTATATTGTTGACACTTCAAGTATGAAATTCATCAAACCATTTCTTAAGGTTTTATAGAAATTTGGAAAACTGAAGTACATTTATAACTTAAATTATCTAACAGAAATAAATGTGTAAATGCAGGTAACTGTGGACAATGATTGTTTTCAGAAAAATTACTCTGTTGTGGCTGAAATGTGCCTCTCCTTTACTCCCCTTTTTCTTTATTATATCCTGTTTCTTCTCCTTTGTTGTTTAAGTTTCCTCCATGGGCACCTAAAGATGACTCCATAACTAATACAGCAATTCACGTGCTAAAGTATTTTCCTCTGAGGTCGCTTTCGCCACGTACATAAGAAGCAGTACTGCCAATGTGCTATAGCTTACAATTGTATGGATAAATGTTTCAAGATGATATGAATGGTATATTTGTAAATGCTATCATTGTCCTGGACAATGGCTGTTTTCACAAAAAAAAGTCTTCGGACTACGGTTATTTTATGAAAACTACTGAAAATTTCCATTCCTATAACATAGGATTATGGTATTTTTTCCCACTAACAACTAATTAAGTAGATGGCCACTACAATATCTCGCCACATGCTTAATATCTCAAATTTGCAAATTTTGGATTATGGTTCTTTTGTTTAAAAAACTTTCGATTTCATTTAAAATCCAAAATAGCACTCGAGACCATTTCTGAAAATTTTAGAATGCTTTTGCTTTACTTCCATATAACAGAGCTGTATGTGATGTTAAAAATATCTGTTTCCAATATCTCTCAAGTAAAATGCTATTTCACTACTTTTCACGTGCGATATTATTCTTCTATAGTGTTAATATTATATTATATAATTCCATTGCCGCTGTAATTATATTTTAGTTCCTATTTTATTTTACTTATTTTATTTATATTATTATTTTTTACTTTAATATTATATCTGAACTGCGACCGAGCACGAGCGCTGCTCATTCGGTCTCAAATTTTGTTAATACTACTGTATCTTCTTTTTATATTGCTTGTATTATTTTATTTGTATTTCTCTTTGTTTGTTTTGTAATTATATTTCTTTATTCTGTATATTTGAAATAAATAAAATTGAAAATTGAAATAAATAAAATTGAAAATTGAAAAAAAAAAATTATATTCACTACCTACAGGATGATTTGTGAAAATTATAATATGGTTTCAGTTTCATTATTTCATATCTTTGTATCAGATTAAACAGACGCTACAGGTACACCTACTAAATTATCATAATATTCTTTCTCACTGTCCTCTTTCACTGTAAATCATCGTCCCATTCCCCTTCATCGTCTCCTCTTTCTTTCTCCTCATCGTCCCCTTTTTCTTCTTCTTCTTCATCGCTCTCCTTTTCTTCCAATTCATTACCCTCATTTTTTTCGTCTTCATTGCCCTCTTTTTCTTTTTCTTTCTCTTCACCAACCTCATTTTCTTCCTACTCACCGATCTCATTTTCTTCCTCTTCACCGAACTTATTTTCTTCGTCTTCATTTTCCCCTTTTTCTTCCTCTCCAACGATCTTTTTTCTTCCTCTTCACCGACTTCTTCCTCTTCATTCACAGACTTCATTTTCTTCCTCTTCATTATCCTCATTTTCTCCGTCTTCATTGCCCCTTTTCTTCCTCTTCACCGACCTCATTTTCTTCCTTGTCACTGACCTCATTTTCTTCCTCTTCACTGACCTATTTTCTTCCTCTTCATCACTCTCTTTTAATTACTCTACATCAACCTCTTTGAATTCCTCTCCATTGCCATTTTTTTCTCTTCACCGTCCTCTTTTTCTTCCTCTACAACACCATCTTCGAATACTTTTATCGTCCTCTTCCTCTACATCACCCTATTTCAATTACTCTTCACCACTCTTTTTTTCTATCCCCTACACCATTCTTTTTCTTTCTTTTTAATTTACACCGTCCTCTTTTTCTTCCTCTACAACACCCTCTTCGAATTCCTTTCTATTACCTTCTTTTCCTCCCTCCACATCATCCTCTTTGAATTTCTCTTCATCGTCCTCTTTGAATTCCTCTTCATTGTCCTCTTCGAATTCCTCTTCATAATCCTCTTTGAATTCCTCTTCATTGTCCTCTTCGAATTCCTCTTCATCGTCCTCTTCGAATTCCTCTTCATCGCCCTCTTTGAATTACTCATCGTCCTCTTTGAATTACTCTTCATCGTCTTCTTTGAATTCCTCTTTATCGTTCTCTTTGAATTCCTCTTCATCGTCCTCTTTGAATTCCTCTTCATCGTCCTCTTTGAATTACTCTTCATCGTCCTCTTTGAATTACTCTTCATCGTCCTCTTTGAATTACTCTTCATCGTCCTCTTCGAATTACTCTTCACTGTCCTCTTCAAATTCCTCTCCATTGTTCTCTTTGAATTCCTCTTCATCGTTCTATTTGAATTCCTCTTCATCGTCCGCTTTGAATTCTTCTTCATTATCGTCTTTGAATTCCTCTTCATCGTCCTCTTCGAATTACTCTTCACTGTCCTCTTCAAATTCCTCTTCATCGCCCTCTTTGAATTACACTTCATCGTCCTCTTTGAATTCCTCTTCATCGTCCTCTTTGAATTCCTCTTCATCGTCCTCTTTGAATTCCTCTTCATCGTCCTCTTTGAATTCCTCTTTATCGTCCTCTTTGAATTCCTCTTCATCGCCCTCTTTGAATTCCTCTTCATCGTCCTCTTTGAATTACTCTTCATCGTCCTCTTCGAATTACTCTTCACTGTTCTCTTCAAATTCCTCTCCATCGTCCTCTTCGAAATCTACTTCATCGTTCTCTTCGAATTCCACTTCATCGTCCTCTTCGAATTCCTCTTCATCGACCTCTTCTACTTCTTCTTCATCGTCCTCATTGAATTCCTATTCATCGTCCTTTTCGAATTCCTCTTCATCGTACTCTTTGAATTCCTCTTCATCGTCCTCTTTGAATTCCTCTTCATCGTCCTCTTCTATTCTCTCTTCATCGTCCTATTAAATTCCTCTTCATTGTCTTCTTCGAATTCTTCTTCATCGTATTTCATTTCTTTCTCTTCATTGTCTTCTGTTTCTTCCTCTTCATCATTCTCTTTTTATCAAGAACACATTAATTATTATCAAGTTAATCCTTTTCAATATCCTTTCTATCATAAATTATTTTTTCCCTAGTATATTACATCAAACTTTTGCATCTCTCCCTCGTTGTTCCAAATTTCTACTCTTATGAGAAAGTTTTACTCTCATTTGAACCTCTGTCCTTAAAATTTTCCTAGATATTGTAACGTACGGCCGACATTTCATGTTTTAAACACTGGATCATATTCAAAAGGGTAGCCAAGTTATTTATTCACAGCAGAGAGAAAGAACTGATGACGCACGTAAGTAGGATGACCATACGTCCCGTTTCAGGTGGGACTGTCCCATTTTATAAAGTTCTCTCGGCCGATCCGCTCTCTTTGATCTAACATTTTACTTTTTTTTTTTTTTTTTTTTCCAATTTTAATTTAAAAATTATTTTAATATCATTCAAGCTATCGTGTTTCTATGAATATGATATCACATCTGAAGAAAAACTCAGAACAGTAACCAATTGTGTACACGTAGTACATAGATCATAGGGATTACTGCATTCACTCTTCAGTATTTATCAAACTAATTAATCTTCTCTTTGTTCCCAGGAATATTATGCAGGCAAAAAGCGAGAGAGTCGGTTTTCTACACTGGCAACCTGAGTTCTAAACCCGGCTGGTTCATGTGGAATTTGTGACTAGGCTGCTATTACACTATTAAAGTTCTTTGACAAAGAATATTATAAATAAATAAATAAATAAATAAATAAATAAATAAATAAATAAATAATTAAATAAATACGTAAATAAATAAATACACACAAAAATAAATTGAAGTCAAATAAAACCGGTAATGAATTATAAATAAATAATTTAATAATAATAATAATAATAATAATAATAATAATAATAATAATAATAATAATAATAATTTATTTAACCTGGCAGAGTTCAGGCTTTACGGCCTTCTCTAACACTCAACCAGGAGTAAAAACTGCGTTACAAAAACACTACAAATTTACAAAGTACACTACAATTTTACACAAAACTGAATAAGATAATAATAATAAAATGTAAACAAGTAAGAAGAAATCAGACATAATATATAACACACAGAAAGAAAGAAAAAAGCATAATAAAATGTGAACAGCAGGTCAAAATAAATGAGGCATACAAAGTATAAAAAAATAAGACAATTATTGATAATAATAATAATAATAATAATAATAATAATTATTATTATTATTAATTTTATTATTATTATTATAAAAATAAGAATAGTAATAATAATGATGATAATAATAATAATAATAATAATAATAATAATAATAATAGTGAAGTACAAAGCTTACAATACAATATTTTTAAGTACACACAGTAAGATATACCATTATCGGAAAATATGAAAACAAAAATATAAAATAAGTTAAATATCACTAGAACATAAAAAGAAAAAAATGTGAATACTTAGAAACATGCAATACAACACTTGTCATAATAGTAAGTTAGTTTGGCAACTCGTCATAAGATAATTTTATTACGTTAATGATAAATAAATGTACACAATTTTTACCTAAATGTATTAGATTAGGATCGTGAGAAGGAAAATCTTTTGACGATCTGTATTTTACGTGCAGTTGGGGTGTGCGGTAGTTGTCAGAACGGGCGTCGAATTGCTAGTTACGCCATTGTGTTGCAGCACATTACAGCAACATTCTCCTAATATCACACAGTTCTCAGCCGAAGCTATTTCTGTTTTGGCAGAGGCAGTGAGACTGAGGAACTCGTATTTTTTTCTGTGAGGGCTGATGAAGAAAAAAAAAACCGCCATTGTGTGGGCTATATGTGTGTGTGAATGCCCCAACACAGAATGGATAGCGTTGGCAATGGCTAGCCACTGGCACACAGAAGGAAATTGCTCTTGCGCGTGCAACACCTTCGGGCACTTGCCAGAGAAGAGGAGCGCGGCTATAGGATGACCGAAAAGAGGAGATACTCCCATTCAACGTATCACGTGAACACAGAGCCCTCATGCATGTAATGTTCCCCACACACAAGAGAAGCGTGGGCTTATCTCCAAGAACAAATATTTTGCAGAGGAAAAAACGCTCCATATAGAGGTCGGAACTCTTACAGATTAAAATCTGGAGGCTTACGCTCTTGGACTGGGTATTTTAAATGTTTTGACTTCTATGCTGTGTTACACTTCAAAGCTCAAAACTATTCAAACACCTCCAGCAGCCCAACGTACAAAATTAGTAGTAGTGGCGAAAGATAGATTAGTGCCAGACGTACATACAATAAGTAACTAGTATTATTACATTCTTATTAATAGTGGTACCACAGGAGCAGCAGCAGCAGCAGCAGCAGTAGCAGTAGCAACAACAGTAGTAGTAGTATAGGTCTCGCACAGTGTTGCCAACAGTTGTTCATATAATCCCGTTAGATGACTTTCGAAAACCCGCGATTTTCTAACAAATATCTCTAGATTTTAATGTGTAGGCCTACTTATTACTTATTACTGTACAATTTTACAATAATAATAATAATAATAATAATAATAATAATAATAATAATAATAATAATAATAATAGTTACGATAGAGCATCCACCTGCCAATGTAACGAATAGTGCACACTTTTATCATTGTCAATGTGACGCTATAAAGCACTTTTATCACAGCTACAACATATTTCAATTCTTATTGCAGTATATACCTATATGTTACCGTAAAAACCCGAAATCCGACAAAACCCAGTTTCAACTAGTAAAAACTAGTTTTAAAATGTCGATAGATAGAAAGCGAATTTTCGTAAGATCTAGAATCAATGATAGGTTGGGTTTGGTTTGTTTAGGTTTATGTTTTGCTTTTTTTTAGGCTTTTACCAAAGAAAAACCTAAACACATCAAACTTAACCAGTCCTTGATTCTATAGCGTACGAAAACTCGCTTTCTATCTATCTGTATTTGCTTAAACTAGTTTTTACTAGTTGAAACTGGTTTTCACGGATTTCGGATTTTAACAGCAACATATATATGGAATTATCACCACATTAACACATACATTTTTTACAAAATACACACTGAACGAATTAAAAGAGAGCGCATCTGTCCAATAATGCTAATATGAATTTAATTTCAGAAATTTCAAAGATTAAAAACCGCTAGTATTCCCGCTAAGCGGGATAATATAATTTTACCCGCGAGACTGTTATCCAAAAAAGCTAGATTTAGCGGGAAAACCGCTAAATCGGTAACACTAGTCTAGCAAGCAGGGAATACCGACGGAAGTAAAGCGAATGAAACAATGCGATAAAGAGCGGGCGACAGGAAAGGTCACGAGATAGCTTGAATGATATTCAAGAGTACAGTCGGAAGAGAAATGACATCGATAGAATCAGTCTTGCGTTGTGATAGTTACATTACGACTTTAGTTTGTTCCATTGTATGTGAATGCGTGTCTTGTATCGCATGGTATTATTAGTAGTAAGGAAATGATGCTCACGTGACAGGCTGGGAGGCTGGGAGGGGGCGTGGCCCAAGGAGGGGTGGGGGAAGGGGGCGTGACCAAATGAGGGATAGGGGAAACGGGGTGTGGCCAAAAGAGGGATAGGGGAAAGGGGGCGTGGTCAAAGGAGGGATAAGGGGAGCTGGTTTGTGATTGGTGAATGGGTATTTGCAAGCGAGTGGTGTGGGAAAGCGATTGACGAATGAGCATGGAGAGAATGTTGAAATGAAGTGAAAGCTGTGTTACATAAGTTTCAAGGTCCATTGTTTGTTAAGTTCAAATGAAAGATCTTGTTACGTAAGAGCCAAGGTAAATCACTCGATATGCGTGGATGTTTTGAATACACATGTTCCTATAGGTCTTATTTGACACTTGTATTATTTTTTTTTCGACCACCGCCTGTTCCCTGGCCAGTTGAAAATAATTTTCTGTTGTGAAATATGTATGAGTATGTATTACGCAGTCGGTTTAGCCATCTGTGTGAGAGGTGAATCCCGCACGTGGAAGTGAAAGTGAGTCCTCGACTATATGACATTGACTGGACCCAGCTGTCTGAAGCAGCACCCAACCAGTTCACCGTAGTTGAAAGAGAAATTGTATCACCTTGGTGGAAGTAAAACAATGCATCAAATCGATATTATTTTTTTCGACCACCGCCTGTTCCCTGGCCAGTTGAAAATAATTTTCTGTTGTGAAATATGTATGAGTATGTATTACGCAGTCGGTTTAGCCATCTGTGTGAGAGATGAATCCCGCACGTGGAAGTGAAAGTGAGTCCTCGGCTATATGACATTGACTGGACATGGCTGTCTGAAGAACCCAACCAGTTCACCATAGTTGAAAGAGAAAGTGTATCACCTTGGTGGAAGTAAAACAATGCATCAAATCGAATTCAAAAAGATGAAATAGTGGAATGGTGAGTAGAAATAAATAAAATTACTCAAATATGTGGAGAAAACTCAATTCTCACTTCAAAAATTACCTATGATTACTAGAAGTGAATAAAATGTACAGCATAATAACAATGAAGAAAACTCACTTCAACAGTCACCTGGTTGCTGTATTTAAAGAGGCATAAATACATAAAGTTAACATGATTTATACTATATCTATGGCAGGAAATAAAATCTATTGGGCTAACTCCCAACAGGGAATGATTACTAGAAGTGAATAAAATGTGTAACATAATAACAATGGAGAAAACTCACTTCAACAGTCACCTGGTTGCTGTATTTAAAGAGGCATAAATACATAAAGTTAGCATGATTTATACTCTATCTATGGCCGGAAGTAAAAATCTTTTACCTGATTCCAGACATTCGCGGAGCGGACTGTAATTTCTCACATCAGTTGTTAAAAGTACAAAGGGATATACATAAAAAGACTTGGACTTTACAAGATAGATTGACGCATAACCACAGTCAGAGGAAAGGTTTCAGTAAGGCAGTAAAATCTTTCACCTTACTCCTTCCGCAGAATATTTAATAATAATAATAATAATAATAATAATAATAATAATAATAATAATAATAAAATAATAATAATAATAAATCCTTTTCCAAAAATAAATTGTGTTTACATTTATAATTACACGTCGTGATGCATAGATCTAACGTATGATTCTTATCAAAGTGCACATCATTAATTACATTAATCAGTGCATCACATTCAGTTTTTTTAAGAACGTGACATTCATTTTTTAATAATTTTTTTATGATCCGCGGTTGCTCATGCTCTAACAAATGTTACTTTACTGTTATTATTTCATTGTTGTGATTATCACGATAGTGTTATTAATAATGTGATGCATAGGCCTAAATCTAGCCATGTTTCTTATCAAAGTGCACATCATTAATTACATTAATCAGTGCATCACATTCAGTTTTTTAATCATTTAACTAGATTGTGGGCTTATTTTCATTTAATTGTTGTAATTACATGACGTTCCTGCACTCATAATTTACCCATACTATCCGTTTCCCATGTTTCTTAAAATAATATTTATGTACCTAATTTCATCTTAATTTATTTTATTTACATAAACAGTGATGCAGAATCGAGAGAGTTTGAGACTCGCATTGAGGAGGACACGGGTTCAAATTCTGTGGCCGACCATAAAGACAACTGCCAAATTGGAAATTTACATGTCATGATTCATCACCACCTCAATTGCCAATACGATAAACATTAATCAAAATCTATAATTAGTTACATGAACACAAGCCATCTATGCAAAAGGATGAGACAGGTTGACTTTCATGATAACAGTTCCAGAGATTCAAATAATGCCGTTTAACATGTCTGTTTCGTGTGCTCATTTAATAACTGAGGGAGTAGTTCAATTGGTAGAGCGTTCGCAGTGCATCACATTCAGTTTTTTTTAATCATTTAACTAGATTGTGGGCTTATTTTCATTTAATTGTTGTAATTACATGACGTTCCTGCGCTCATAATTTATCCATACTATTCGTTTCCCATGTCGCTGTAAAAACAACTCATTACGAAAATGACTCCATCTATTCAATGTGGCCTTGCACAACAAACAGGGAATATTATCCATTTAACACTATTGTTATATGATATAATTAATGCAAGGTTTCATTAAATGGATCATTGAATAAATATACGCACTTAAAGAGGAAGTGCTAGTTTCCTCCCGCGAAGGAGATGAATTGTGTAACGTCATCACATCGATTGTTAAAAGTACAATACAATAATTAATGCAAGGTTTCATTAAATGGAAAATACTATCACTATTAATGATTAATTAATACAATTTGTTAAAACTACAATACAATAATTAATGCAAGGTTTCATTAAATGGAAAATACTATCAGCATTAGTGATTAATTAATACAATAAAACTAATGCCAGGTTTCATTAAGGATCTACCTGCCGTGAGTCAACAACCTACAGTGCATGCAAGTAAACTTATTGTATCGAGTCCAAAGTCTCGAAGCCTGCTTATAAGTGAATCTAACATTGCAACATACGATTAGCTGTGTGTCTTTTAATGTTGCAATACTCTATCAGTCATCTCACGTTACAATAAGCTCAGTGATAGTATGTGAAAACTACATCACAGTAATTCTCGTTATATTTAATATGGTATTTGAGTTAAATATAAAAAAGAAGCGGATCAAATTCTCCCTGTTGGCTTAAAATATAAGTCTTTAAATGGAAATTATTGAATTATAAATAGATTATGATACACAACCGAGAGAGTTTGAGATTCGCTTCCGGGAGATCATGGGTTCAAAGTTTGTGGCCAACCAATCTGACTGAAATTTTTCATGGTTTCCTTAGATGCATATTACTATTGAGCTCACTGGAGCGGAGTTATTTTACAAAGGACTAATTTTATCTATATGAGTCGGGTAGAAGTGAAGATTGAATTTACAGTACGTAAGGTACTCTTTTATAGAGTGGAATTATTTCAACCTGAGTTACTAGTACGAAGGACGAAACTGGTAATTGGAATTAGATGCAATAGTATGTAGTGCGATAATATGCACAAAAGAACTGAAGACTGTATCGAAATGAAAGGTCACAATTTCCAAAAATTTGTTTAAATACCGGTAACCATGTAATGATTATTTTTTCAATTTAACTTCATATCTGTCTATCGGGATGTTTGTTACCTTTTACACACAATAATGGCCGAACCGATAATATTAACATTTGAATATTATTTCGTTTTTTGCACTGTCTTTGTTGATTACTCCGAGTACACATATAACAGATTAATGACTGCTGATTAGATGTAATGAACTTACATTAGCCTACTGCATAATCACGTTGAAGCTCACATCCCAGCCACTCGACTTTGAAAGAGACACGTGTGAGAGTACCACATAACCCATGACCTTCCCTTTAGATTTCTCAGTATGGTATTGAGTTCTCAAGGTCCATGTGTGCGTTGACTTTTACTTTCACCGCGCTAACCATGATTGAGAAATGGATAGAGAAAGTAAAATAACGAACTGTTGCATTAGCGACAACTTTGAATGCTATCGTTAAATATAAAAAAGAAGTGGATCCAATGCAACAAGTTGTCTATAGCAAAGAATAGTTGGTTTGATGAGGATGATGTATTGAAATAAAAACAAGTTTATGCACAAGTACTGTAAGTTTATTATGAGTAAATAAAAAGTATATAAAATATACTATTATTATTTAAAGATCTCTTGCACACGTCTTCTTTTACATGGGGGTTCATAAAATCCATGTGGCACTCTATTAACACCATATTGTAATACAACACAATCACATATCCAACTACCACAATTTAAATCTGATTATTGTTTCATGAAAATAAAGTCCCCACCTCTGTTTGGGGATTTTTTGTTAAGACTAAAGTACTTTAAGTAATTACAGTCACATTTCCAGCTATCACAACCACAATTTATCACAGTTCTGGAATTTGACGTTTCTTCTTTCTCATCCTCCTCCACATTCCAAGTACGTATAATCATATTACCCTTTCCTACATTCCAGGTATCTGATACAACATTCGCTTTTCCTTTCAATGCTTCTGGTTGACACCGACTGTATCTAACGCTACTGAAAACACTGTGGTAGCTCCTTTATTTATTGCTCAGGTGTTTCCTTAGATGCATACGATAATATATATGTACCTAATTTCATTTTAATTTATTTTATTTACATAAAAATGATGCAGAACCGAGAGAGTATGAGACCCGCATCGAGGAGGTCACGGGTTCAAATTCTGTGGCCGAGTATAAAGACAACTGCCCTTCCGCTCCACTCCTAAGATGTTAATTCCAACATTATCGAATACAACCATCATCTACACCTTATTACATGTCTGACACCGATTGTATCTAACGCTACTGAATATGTACCTAATTTCATTTTAATTTATTTTATTTACATAAACAATGATGCAGAACCGAGAGAGTATGAGACTCACATTGAAGAGGTCACGGGTTCAAATTCTGTGGTCGAGTATAAAGACAACTGCCCTTCCGCTCCACTCCTAAGATGTTAATTCCAACATTATCGAATACAACCATCATCTACACCTTATTACCTATGTTAAAATAAAACATGTTTGACACCGATTGTATCTAACGCTATTGAAAACACTGTGGTAGCTCCTTTGTTTATTGCTCTGGTGTTTCCTTAGATTCATATGAGTAATTCAGCACTGAGCTCACTATTTTAAAAAGTGTCACGAAATAACGTTCCTGCGCTCATAATTTACCCACACTATTCGTTTCCCATGTTCCTTGAAATAATATATATATGTACCTAATTTCATTTTAATTCATTTTATTTACATAAACAATGATGCGCAACCGAGAGAGTATGAGACTCGCATTGAGGAGGTCACGGGTTCAAATTCTGTGGCCGAATATAAAGACAACTGCCAGATTGGAATTTACATGTCATGATTCATCACCACCTCAATTACCAATACGATAAACATTAATCAAAATCTATAATTAGTTATGGTTACGTCACCTTTCTCGGGGTTGGTTGCTATCCCAACATGAACATCTGGCATGGTTGCACAACCGACCTCTGGAGCGGATGCTGTCCCAATGGTGGCGCCAACATCCAGTCAAGTATGTTCTGGATCTGTGTTTGCGTTATCGGATAGAGCTTGCAAAAATCGTTTGAAGACTTATATTGCTCTAAATCTAACAAATCATGAGAGTGAATTAAAAGATATTTGAGACTGCATCACTGATGAAATCCGAGACATTTTAAAGAGACATTTAAGTGAGTACTCTGCTTTAAAATTTAACATATTTGTTGAGCAAAATATAAAAAACGCAATGATATTTCAATAAATGTTTTTGCACTTGACGAGAATGATTATGTATTTCCTCTCAGGATGTGCGAAATGGAATTACCAAATCACAGGGCTTTGTTATACATTAGTAATGATAGAGAGTTTTGGATTTGAAATACACAAGTTCATTATATGTTTGTATGACGAATGGTATAAAACCTGAGGATATGGAAGCATGATTGAGAGTCATGAATGTCACAATTGTGTGAATGTTAATGATTAAACTGAACCTAGTCATTGTGGATTGAGGATGGGGATGTGCTTGGTAAAAGAAAATAGTAACAAAATAACATTATATGTATATATTGATTCATAAAAAAAATAACATGTAGTGAGTATTCAAATACTTTTTCAGTTAGTGAATTCCAAGACAATCCATTTCTTCCAAGAATTCTTTCTTTTCCACACCCTTTGTATAAATACACTGAATCAGCATCATTGTAATTAACATAACCAATACGATTAGTTTCACGGCGTCCAGTGACGGGGTGGTTTCAGCACAAAACAGCATCCTTGCTGTAAATTCCCGTGGAGACGGCAAGTTCTTTTAAAATACAGTGTTGTTTATTCTAGCTTCTTGGAAACCTTGTACGTCAGTTATCATAATGGACGTCCTGAAACAAAATAAAAGCGGCGTAGCATGATACCTATTGTAAATTGTATAATGTCACAGAAAAGAAAAACGCAAACACATATACCTACATTTTTAAACATATGATATGAGTAAAAGCACTTTATACATAATCCAAAAAGACACTTTGAACATTGTGTTCGAACAATGCTCTTAGACCCTTTTTGAGCACATCTCTTCCTCCCTTTCAATGGGATATATTGAACCCAATGATTTATACAATCATATCGAGATACTCCATCATATGTAATCGGGGAAGAAGTTAGTTGCACACCCAGTTTCTCTGTCCCCATCATTGCAAATGATGCGAAAATGGAATTCTTGTTACATATAGGTCACATTTTCGACAAGTTGTTGCAAACATGTCACATTTTCAACATATTGTTACATATAGGTCACATTTTCGACAAGTTGTTACATATAGGTCACATTTTCAACATTTTGTTACGTATAGGTCACATTTTCTACAAGTTGTTCCATACATGTTAAATTTTCAACATATTGTTACATGTACGTCACATTTTGGACAAATTGTTGCATACATGTCACATTTTCAACATATTGTTACATATAGGTCACATTTTCGACAAGTTGTTGCATACATGTCACATTTTCAACATATTGTTACATATAGGTCACATTTTCGACAAGTTGTTGCATACATGTCACATTTTCAACATATTGTTACATATAGGTCACATTTTTGACAAGTTGTTGCATACATGTCACATTTTCAACATATTGTTACATATAGGTCACATTTTCGACAAGTTGTTACATATAGGTGACATTTTCAACATATTGTTACATATAGGTCACATTTTCGACAAGTTGTTGCATGCATGTCACATTTTCAACATATTGTTATATATAGGTCACATTTTCGACAAGTTGTTGTATATATGTAACAATATGTTGAAAATGTGACCTATATGTAACAATATGTTGAAAATGTGACATGTATGCAACAACTTGTCGAAAATGTGACCTATATGTAACAATATGTTGAAAATGTGACATGTATGCAACAATTTGTCCAAAATGTGACGTACATGTAACAATATGTTGAAAATTTAACATGTATGGAACAACTTGTAGAAAATGTGACCTATACGTAACAAAATGTTGAAAATGTGACCTATATGTAACAACTTGTCGAAAATGTGACCTATATGTAACAATATGTTGAAAATGTGACATGTTTGCAACAACTTGTCGAAAATGTGACCTATATGTAACAAGAATTCCATTTTCGCATCATTTGCAATGATGGGGACAGAGAAACTGGGTGTGCAACTAACTTCTTCCCCGATTACATATGATGGAGTATCTCGATATGATTGTATAAATCATTGGGTTCAATATATCCCATTGAAAGGGAGGAAGAGATGTGCTCAAAAAGGGTCTAAGAGCATTGTTCGAACACAATGTTCAAAGTGTCTTTTTGGATTATGTATAAAGTGCTTTTACTCATATCATATGTTTAAAAATGTAGGTATATGTGTTTGCGTTTTTCTTTTCTGTGACATTATACAATTTACAATAGGTATCATGCTACGCCGCTTTTATTTTGTTTCAGGACGTCCATTATGATAACTGACGTACAAGGTTTCCAAGAAGTTAGAATAAACAACACTGTATTTTAAAAGAACTTGCCGTCTCCACGGGAATTTACAGCAAGGATGCTGTTTTGTGCTGAAACCACCCCGTCACTGGACGCCGTGAAACTAATCGTATTGGTTATGTTAATTACAATGATGCTGATTCAGTGTATTTATACAAAGGGTGTGGAAAAGAAAGAATTCTTGGAAGAAATGGATTGTCTTGGAATTCACTAACTGAAAAAGTATTTGAATACTCACTACATGTTATTTTTTTTATGAATCAATATATACATATAATGTTATTTTGTTACTATTTTCTTTTACCAAGCACATCCCCATCCTCAATCCACAATGACTAGGTTCAGTTTAATCATTAACATTCACACAATTGTGACATTCATGACTCTCAATCATGCTTCCATATCCTCAGGTTTTATACCATTCGTCATACAAACATATAATGAACTTGTGTATTTCAAATCCAAAACTCTCTATCATTACTAATGTATAACAAAGCCCTGTGATTTGGTAATTCCATTTCGCACATCCTGAGAGGAAATACATAATCATTCTCGTCAAGTGCAAAAACATTTATTGAAATATCATTGCGTTTTTTATATTTTGCTCAACAAATATGTTAAATTTTAAAGCAGAGTACTCACTTAAATGTCTCTTTAAAATGTCTCGGATTTCATCAGTGATGCAGTCTCAAATATCTTTTAATTCACTCTCATGATTTGTTAGATTTAGAGCAATATAAGTCTTCAAACGATTTTTGCAAGCTCTATCCGATAACGCAAACACAGATCCAGAACATACTTGACTGGATGTTGGCGCCACCATTGGGACAGCATCCGCTCCAGAGGTCGGTTGTGCAACCATGCCAGATGTTCATGTTGGGATAGCAACCAACCCCGAGAAAGGTGACGTAACCATAACTAATTATAGATTTTGATTAATGTTTATCGTATTGGTAATTGAGGTGGTGATGAATCATGACATGTAAATTCCAATCTGGCAGTTGTCTTTATATTCGGCCACAGAATTTGAACCCGTGACCTCCTCAATGCGAGTCTCATACTCTCTCGGTTGCGCATCATTGTTTATGTAAATAAAATGAATTAAAATGAAATTAGGTACATATATATATTATTTCAAGGAACATGGGAAACGAATAGTGTGGGTAAATTATGAGCGCAGGAACGTTATTTCGTGACACTTTTTAAAATAGTGAGCTCAGTGCTGAATTACTCATATGAATCTAAGGAAACACCAGAGCAATAAACAAAGGAGCTACCACAGTGTTTTCAATAGCGTTAGATACAATCGGTGTCAAACATGTTTTATTTTAACATAGGTAATAAGGTGTAGATGATGGTTGTATTCGATAATGTTGGAATTAACATCTTAGGAGTGGAGCGGAAGGGCAGTTGTCTTTATACTCGACCACAGAATTTGAACCCGTGACCTCTTCAATGTGAGTCTCATACTCTCTCGGTTCTGCATCATTGTTTATGTAAATAAAATAAATTAAAATGAAATTAGGTACATATTCAGTAGCGTTAGATACAATCGGTGTCAGACATGTAATAAGGTGTAGATGATGGTTGTATTCGATAATGTTGGAATTAACATCTTAGGAGTGGAGCGGAAGGGCAGTTGTCTTTATACTCGGCCACAGAATTTGAACCCGTGACCTCCTCGATGCGGGTCTCATACTCTCTCGGTTCTGCATCATTTTTATGTAAATAAAATAAATTAAAATGAAATTAGGTACATATATATTATCGTATGCATCTAAGGAAACACCTGAGCAATAAATAAAGGAGCTACCACAGTGTTTTCAGTAGCGTTAGATACAGTCGGTGTCAACCAGAAGCATTGAAAGGAAAAGCGAATGTTGTATCAGATACCTGGAATGTAGGAAAGGGTAATATGATTATACGTACTTGGAATGTGGAGGAGGATGAGAAAGAAGAAACGTCAAATTCCAGAACTGTGATAAATTGTGGTTGTGATAGCTGGAAATGTGACTGTAATTACTTAAAGTACTTTAGTCTTAACAAAAAATCCCCAAACAGAGGTGGGGACTTTATTTTCATGAAACAATAATCAGATTTAAATTGTGGTAGTTGGATATGTGATTGTGTTGTATTACAATATGGTGTTAATAGAGTGCCACATGGATTTTATGAACCCCCATGTAAAAGAAGACGTGTGCAAGAGATCTTTAAATAATAATAGTATATTTTATATACTTTTTATTTACTCATAATAAACTTACAGTACTTGTGCATAAACTTGTTTTTATTTCAATACATCATCCTCATCAAACCAACTATTCTTTGCTATAGACAACTTGTTGCATTGGATCCACTTCTTTTTTATATTTAACGATAGCATTCAAAGTTGTCGCTAATGCAACAGTTCGTTATTTTACTTTCTCTATCCATTTCTCAATCATGGTTAGCGCGGTGAAAGTAAAAGTCAACGCACACATGGACCTTGAGAACTCAATACCATACTGAGAAATCTAAAGGGAAGGTCATGGGTTATGTGGTACTCTCACACGTGTCTCTTTCAAAGTCGAGTGGCTGGGATGTGAGCTTCAACGTGATTATGCAGTAGGCTAATGTAAGTTCATTACATCTAATCAGCAGTCATTAATCTGTTATATGTGTACTCGGAGTAATCAACAAAGACAGTGCAAAAAACGAAATAATATTCAAATGTTAATATTATCGGTTCGGCCATTATTGTGTGTAAAAGGTAACAAACATCCCGATAGACAGATATGAAGTTAAATTGAAAAAATAATCATTACATGGTTACCGGTATTTAAACAAATTTTTGGAAATTGTGACCTTTCATTTCGATACAGTCTTCAGTTCTTTTGTGCATATTATCGCACTACATACTATTGCATCTAATTCCAATTACCAGTTTCGTCCTTCGTACTAGTAACTCAGGTTGAAATAATTCCACTCTATAAAAGAGTACCTTACGTACTGTAAATTCAATCTTCACTTCTACCCGACTCATATAGATAAAATTAGTCCTTTGTAAAATAACTCCGCTCCAGTGAGCTCAATAGTAATATGCATCTAAGGAAACCATGAAAAATTTCAGTCAGATTGGTTGGCCACAAACTTTGAACCCATGATCTCCCGGAAGCGAATCTCAAACTCTCTCGGTTGTGTATCATAATCTATTTATAATTCAATAATTTCCATTTAAAGACTTATATTTTAAGCCAACAGGGAGAATTTGATCCGCTTCTTTTTTATATTTAACTCAAATACCATATTAAATATAACGAGAATTACTGTGATGTAGTTTTCACATACTATCACTGAGCTTATTGTAACGTGAGATGACTGATAGAGTATTGCAACATTAAAAGACACACAGCTAATCGTATGTTGCAATGTTAGATTCACTTATAAGCAGGCTTCGAGACTTTGGACTCGATACAATAAGTTTACTTGCATGCACTGTAGGTTGTTGACTCACGGCAGGTAGATCCTTAATGAAACCTGGCATTAGTTTTATTGTATTAATTAATCACTAATGCTGATAGTATTTTCCATTTAATGAAACCTTGCATTAATTATTGTATTGTAGTTTTAACAAATTGTATTAATTAATCATTAATAGTGATAGTATTTTCCATTTAATGAAACCTTGCATTAATTATTGTATTGTACTTTTAACAATCGATGTGATGACGTTACACAATTCATCTCCTTCGCGGGAGGAAACTAGCACTTCCTCTTTAAGTGCGTATATTTATTCAATGATCCATTTAATGAAACCTTGCATTAATTATATCATATAACAATAGTGTTAAATGGATAATATTCCCTGTTTGTTGTGCAAGGCCACATTGAATAGATGGAGTCATTTTCGTAATGAGTTGTTTTTACAGCGACATGGGAAACGAATAGTATGGATAAATTATGAGCGCAGGAACGTCATGTAATTACAACAATTAAATGAAAATAAGCCCACAATCTAGTTAAATGATTAAAAAAAACTGAATGTGATGCACTGCGAACGCTCTACCAATTGAACTACTCCCTCAGTTATTAAATGAGCACACGAAACAGACATGTTAAACGGCATTATTTGAATCTCTGGAACTGTTATCATGAAAGTCAACCTGTCTCATCCTTTTGCATAGATGGCTTGTGTTCATGTAACTAATTATAGATTTTGATTAATGTTTATCGTATTGGCAATTGAGGTGGTGATGAATCATGACATGTAAATTTCCAATTTGGCAGTTGTCTTTATGGTCGGCCACAGAATTTGAACCCGTGTCCTCCTCAATGCGAGTCTCAAACTCTCTCGATTCTGCATCACTGTTTATGTAAATAAAATAAATTAAGATGAAATTAGGTACATAAATATTATTTTAAGAAACATGGGAAACGGATAGTATGGGTAAATTATGAGTGCAGGAACGTCATGTAATTACAACAATTAAATGAAAATAAGCCCACAATCTAGTTAAATGATTAAAAAACTGAATGTGATGCACTGATTAATGTAATTAATGATGTGCACTTTGATAAGAAACATGGCTAGATTTAGGCCTATGCATCACATTATTAATAACACTATCGTGATAATCACAACAATGAAATAATAACAGTAAAGTAACATTTGTTAGAGCATGAGCAACCGCGGATCATAAAAAAATTATTAAAAAATGAATGTCACGTTCTTAAAAAAACTGAATGTGATGCACTGATTAATGTAATTAATGATGTGCACTTTGATAAGAATCATACGTTAGATCTATGCATCACGACGTGTAATTATAAATGTAAACACAATTTATTTTTGGAAAAGGATTTATTATTATTATTATTTTATTATTATTATTATTATTATTATTATTATTATTATTATTATTATTATTATTATTATTATTATTATTAAATATTCTGCGGAAGGAGTAAGGTGAAAGATTTTACTGCCTTACTGAAACCTTTCCTCTGACTGTGGTTATGCGTCAATCTATCTTGTAAAGTCCAAGTCTTTTTATGTATATCCCTTTGTACTTTTAACAACTGATGTGAGAAATTACAGTCCGCTCCGCGAATGTCTGGAATCAGGTAAAAGATTTTTACTTCCGGCCATAGATAGAGTATAAATCATGCTAACTTTATGTATTTATGCCTCTTTAAATACAGCAACCAGGTGACTGTTGAAGTGAGTTTTCTCCATTGTTATTATGTTACACATTTTATTCACTTCTAGTAATCATTCCCTGTTGGGAGTTAGCCCAATAGATTTTATTTCCTGCCATAGATATAGTATAAATCATGTTAACTTTATGTATTTATGCCTCTTTAAATACAGCAACCAGGTGACTGTTGAAGTGAGTTTTCTTCATTGTTATTATGCTGTACATTTTATTCACTTCTAGTAATCATAGGTAATTTTTGAAGTGAGAATTGAGTTTTCTCCACATATTTGAGTAATTTTATTTATTTCTACTCACCATTCCACTATTTCATCTTTTTGAATTCGATTTGATGCATTGTTTTACTTCCACCAAGGTGATACACTTTCTCTTTCAACTATGGTGAACTGGTTGGGTTCTTCAGACAGCCATGTCCAGTCAATGTCATATAGCCGAGGGCTCACTTTCACTTCCACGTGCGGGATTCATCTCTCACACAGATGGCTAAACCGACTGCGTAATACATACTCATACATATTTCACAACAGAAAATTATTTTCAACTGGCCAGGGAACAGGCGGTGGTCGAAAAAAATAATATCGATTTGATGCATTGTTTTACTTCCACCAAGGTGATACAATTTCTCTTTCAACTACGGTGAACTGGTTGGGTGCTGCTTCAGACAGCTGCGTCCAGTCAATGTCATATAGTCGAGGACTCACTTTCACTTCCACGTGCGGGATTCACCTCTCACACAGATGGCTAAACCGACTGCGTAATACATACTCATACATATTTCACAACAGAAAATTATTTTCAACTGGCCAGGGAACAGGCGGTGGTCGAAAAAAAATAATACAAGTGTCAAATAAGACCTATAGGAACATGTGTATTCAAAACATCCACGCATATCGAGTGATTTACCTTGGCTCTTACGTAACAAGATCTTTCATTTGAACTTAACAAACAATGGACCTTGAAACTTATGTAACACAGCTTTCACTTCATTTCAACATTCTCTCCATGCTCATTCGTCAATCGCTTTCCCACACCACTCGCTTGCAAATACCCATTCACCAATCACAAACCAGCTCCCCTTATCCCTCCTTTGACCACGCCCCCTTTCCCCTATCCCTCTTTTGGCCACACCCCGTTTCCCCTATTCCTCATTTGGTCACGCCCCCTTCCCCCACCCCTCCTTGGGCCACGCCCCCTCCCAGCCTCCCAGCCTGTCACGTGAGCATCATTTCCTTACTACTATTATTATTTCATTCGTAAACGTATGTTGCACGTTTCATTAGCTTCGAATTTTTCTCTTGCTACGTTCTTTATTTCCACAGCGATGTCCTCATTTGTTCATCTTCTTGGAAGAGACAGTACTACCACCGGCTCGCACCTCTGCCCCCCTCGGCGTGCCTACATACACGTCAAAACAGACAGCAACGCCACCATTGGTTTTCGGTAATCATTTCTTGCGCGAGCTATAATAGTAGTAGCAGCAGCAGCAGCAGTAGTAGTAGTAGTAGTAGTAGTAGCAACAGCAGTAGTAGCAGCAGCAGGAGCAGTAGCAGCAGCAGTAGTAGTAGTAGTAGCAACAGCAGTAGTAGCAGCAGCAGGAGCAGTAGCAGTAGTAGTAGTAGTAGTAGCAACAGCAGTAGTAGCAGCAGCAGGTGCAGTAGCAGTAGTAGTAGTAGTAGTAGTAGCAACAGCAGTAGTAGCAGCAGCAGGAGCAGTAGCAGCAGTAGTAGTAGTAGTAGTAGTAGCAACAGCAGTAGTAGCAGCAGCAGGAGCAGTAGCAGCAGTAGTAGTAGTAGTAGTAGTAGCAACAGCAGTAGTAGCAGCAGCAGGAGCAGTAGCAGCAGCAGTATTAGTAGTAGTAGTAGTAGTAACAACAGCAGTAGTAGCAGCAGCAGGAGCAGTAGCAGCAGCAGTAGTAGTAGTAGTAGTAGTAGCAACAGCAGTAGTAGCAGCAGCAGGAGCAGTAGCAGCAGCAGTAGTAGTAGTAGTAGTAGTAGTAGCAACAGCAGTAGTAGCAGCAGCAGGAGCAGTAGCAGTAGTAGTAGTAGTAGCAACAGCAGTAGTAGCAACAGCAGTAGTAGCAGCAGCAGTAGCAGTAGTAGTAGTAGTAGTAGTAGTAGTAGCAACAGCAGTAGTAGCAGCAGGAGCAGTAGCAGCAGCAGCAGCAGCAGTAGTAGTAGTAGCAACAGCAGTAGTAGCAGCAGCAGGAGCAGTAGCAGCAGCAGTAGTAGTAGTAGTAGCAACAGCAGTAGTAGCAGCAGCAGGAGCAGTAGCAGCAGCAGTAGTAGGACTAGTAGTAGCAACAGCAGTAGTAGCAGCAGCAGGAGCAGTAGTAGTAGTAGTAGTAGTAGCAACAGCAGTAGTAGCAGCAGCAGGAGCAGTAGCAGTAGTAGTAGTAGTAGCAACAGCAGTAGTAGCAGCAGCAGGAGCAGTAGCAGCAGTAGTAGTAGTAGTAGTAGTAGTAGTAGTAGTAGCAGCAACAGCAGTAGTAGGAGCAGCAGGAGCAGTAGTAGCAGCAGCAGGAGCAGTAGTAGTAGTAGCAACAGCAGTAGTAGCAGCAGCAGGAGCAGTAGCAGCAGTAGTAGTAGTAGTAGCAGCAACAGCAGTAGTAGCAGCAGCAGGAGCAGTAGCAGCAGCAGTAGTAGTAGTAGTAGTAGCAACAGCAGTAGTAGCAGCAGCAGGAGCAGTAGCAGCAGCAGTAGTAGTAGTAGTAGCAACAGCAGTAGTAGCAGCAGGAGCAGTAGCAGCAGCAGCAGTAGTAGTAGTAGTAGTAGCAACAGCAGTAGTAGCAGCAGCAGGAGCAGTAGCAGCAGCAGTAGTAGTAGTAGCAACAGCAGTAGTAGCAGCAGCAGGAGCAGTAGCAGCAGCAGTAGTAGTAGTAGTAG